>NC_047510.2:33875142-33985142 GCF_902827115.2 Pseudochaenichthys georgianus | reverse complement strand
TTAACTACTGTGCAAAGGCAAGACGTAACTTAGCGGAGTAGCGCGGTCAAATTACGGAAGTGAGACTCGAGAGCACGGTGGGCAAACTTCTGGAAGTTTGAGTGATTTCATCCAAGAGGAGCTATAATGGCGGACTCAAATTAACGAACGCATGGGTGAGGGCAGTGAGGCGGCACGTCGGGGGCGGAGCACATACGTGATGACGTCAGACAGATTCAGTAAAAACATTTGAGTACAATCCCCAATATGACCCAAAGTGGATGAATACTGTATACACAATATTACAAATCAGTTCATAGTCATCAGAAAATGTGCGATGAAATAACTTTTATAAATGTTTGGGTTAAAACCATCCATCCATCTTCTCCCGCTTATCCATGGTCGGGTCGCGGGGGTAGCAGTTCCAGCAGAGAGCCCCAACAACCCATATTATTCAAGAAGCTTGTACTGTCCGGTCTTACAGTGTATGACCATATTGCACTTATACATTTTTTATCATTTGGTCAATAAAAAAAAACATGATCAATAAAATCTTGTGTGTGGCAATATATTGTTTACTGGTAACCTTACTAATAAAGTAATATTAATGTGTAATATGGATCAATTATTAAGTAAATAGCTGCCTACGATTAGGAGTAAATATTACTCATTTATAAATAATATATTTTATTAAGTAATTGAGTTAGATTTTACTTTCTTAAAGTAAGTCTTATATATTAAATATTAGTAACCGTTACCCAAAAACATTGGGTAAAATCTACTCAAAAGAAGTGAGTGCAAATTGTTACCCCCATTTTATTGAGTAGATCTTATAGGGTGATTTGTACAGTGTACCTGACCTTTGAGCGCTTTGTATGCAAGTACAATTATTTTAAAATCAATCCAAGGTTGGTGCTTACAGCTTATTGAGAATAGGATTTGAGTTTGTGTGTATTAGACTGTTGTTTGGAAAAAGGAGTGGTTGTTGAGTGACTCATGTTAAATCAATGCAATAAAGCATCCAACTACACCAACATCCTCATACCTGTAAATCAATTGTGCCAGTGACTGCCAAACACAACAGTCACGCAAGGGCTGTCTACTTTTAAACGTGTTCTGCGAAACAATTGGTCATACATATTATTTAGCACAAAGGATTACTCAGAGTTTTTGTTGCAAAGGTAACAACAAAACAAAGGGTACTACGTTACATACGTGACTTAATTACATAAGTGACTTGGTTACATAAGTTACTTTGTAAAACGTCGGTATGTCAGTTCAACAAATTGGTTATTGGTTATGCAAGGGACACAATCAGTGGCCCAACTTTGTTGCTTTATACTTCATCACCTGAGTTGTACCTTAGGCTGTATTTACTTAAAATCATTTGTATTTATTTGTAACTTTACATTTTCATGTATCGTTAGTTTTGTATATGTTTGTATGCACCTTTTACGACTTAGATTCTCCTTATGAACATCTAAGAGCCATAGTGTTTTGTACACTGTACATTAGTACTGGTATGTAATAAATCAAAGAAACATTAAATGTCATGCTGCCAGAGGGTTGTGTTGAATCATCTTCACACCCTGTTCTGTAGATCATGTTACAGTTGAGTGAAGCAGGCAGGACCCAAATGCAGAAAAACTGAAAATACCTTTATTTCAAAGATATGGAACACGGACAATGAGAACACTCCCCGTCACAGACAAACGACGAACCAACACTGACAGACAGAAAATCCAGAACTTAAATACACACAAGACTAATCACACAAACAAGACACAGGTGAGGAGCGAGGAGAACACACAGGGGCACCAGGGGCCTATACTACGAAGCTGGTTCAACCTAACCTGATATGTTCGAGTTAGCCGGTTGGCCTAATCCAAAACATACGCGCTCTCGCTAAACGGTCCTACGACGCTGGTTATCAAGTGGATCGCTCAGCCAGCCGTGTCCTATCTAGTTAGGTGCGCGTTCACATGAGAGGGGTGGTATCTGGAGCATTCGACCAATCACAATCATGGAGAAGCGTACTGACAGCGCAGCGTCATACTTCCTGAATGAAAAGTGAACTTTAATACTAGTCAAAAATGAAGAAGTTAAACTTTAAACATCCATGACTTAAACACTTGATCAGGATCAAAGCCATAGAGCTGCACCTGCAAGGTGAATACAGCTGGGAACAGAACACGTGTTTGAATGCGTACATTAACAGGTTCATGATATCACTGCCCCGTCTAAAACACGATCTGACTTTAATTACATTTGACTCGAGTGTTTCCTCAACTTAATGTGTTGCTTAAAATAATGCTTCTGCCTCCAGTCTGTGACGCTGTGAGTGCTGCACGGCCAGACACGGCTCAGCTGACTCAGATAAGGAGATATATGATACATTATGAAGTGATATGCCGCGGACTGTACTTAATGTACTCTGATCCGGTTACTTATGTTGTGGCCGATATTTAAGTAAGCTTTCTTAACGCTAATGTTATAATAGTCAGATTGCTCTGAAGATGGAGGTGATATTCTATTCATGTTCACGTTTACACAGTCGGTGATTTTTGCCGGCCGTCTTTCCTGCGACGGCAGTTTTTCTGTATTTCCTTTCTCCTGTGATATGACTTGATCGCTTTAAACTCCGCACACTGAGCTCTGATTGGTCAGCAGTCGGTGCTTTCACTGAATTGAGCTCTTAGCCTGCAACCTAACCTAACCTGGTCCGGAGCAGGTTAGCCGCTTAGCATAAGTTACCATGGAGATCTAGCCTGCTAAAAAGAGAACCAGCTTCGTAGGACCGGAAAGCCGGAGTTTTCCCTGAATTTAGCCGGCTAAGCGAAAATCCTGCTTCGTAGTATACCCCCCTGGTGAACACAATCGGGTAATTAGGTAGGAGGGAAAGCAGACAGACAGCAACAGGCAAGACAGGGAACCAAAGACAGATCTAAACAAGACAAAACACAACGCAGACATATCGTGACAGATCCGAGACGTCTTGAAGACTCCAGCTATCAACAGGTCCTTGGCCTAATGTGGTTTCCTCACTCACCCACACATACAAGAAGCGCATTCATAAACACATCAGTTCATGTAACTGAAGCCACTCTGGGCTTCTATGCTACCCATTGTAAGTAGTTAAATAAGAAAGTGAGGGGAAGAATGAGTGTCTGGGAGGACTGGTGAACTATATGAACAGCCAATCAAATATCAGAAATTCCTGAAAGTTGTACATCGCTGAGTTGCCCACAAGTCAAGGAATGAAGAAAAAGGAAATAAAACAAAGATGTAATTAACTTGGTGGAGATTCCCTTTAGCTTCTAAAATGTCAAAGAACTGGTACTTATCATGGCTTCCTGCTTACCTTGCACGAGTCCAAATCTTTTAATGTGATAAGATTACCCCCCTACAGTGACACAATGAGAGACTGAAACAGTTCTACAGGATGGAGGAAATGACAAAATATTTGTCTGTGTGGGAAAGTCACCTTTAAAGGTGGGGTAGGTAAGTTTGAGAAACCGGCTCGAGATACACTTTTTGTTATATTCCATGGAATGCTCTTAACATCCCGATAGCAATGAATATCTGAAGTGCTTTGACAAAAAATCCATAAAAAAATTTCATCTGTAGAAGCCGTGATACTGTAAAAAGTACAATGGCCTACCTGCCTGTCAGCCTTCCATCGGGGCACAAACTTGTCTCGTGCCCTCATTGGTCATGTGCGCGTTCGTGTGTGTTGGGGGAGGGGCTCTGTGAGGAAGTGGCAGATTTTCTCCGGTTGTGTATTTTCAAATTCTAGCGATCTCGAGCCGGTTTCTCAAACGTACCTACCCCACCTTCAAGTCTGTATGTTGCTGAATAGAAAAATATGAAAAAGTTTATGTTTTCTAATATTTTCTTGGTATTTTAAGATGGAAATATTATGCTCATGTTCAGACTCATATTATATTTAGTGCTTTAATGTTCAAAAAGCTCTTTATTTTCCTCATACTGCCTGTGCTGCAGCACCTCCTTTCACCCTCTGTCTGAAACCATTACATTACATTTAGTTGACGCTTTTATCCAAAGCGACTTACAATAAGTGCGTTCGACCAAGAAGATATAAACCTGAAGAAAACAGAATCATAAAGTACATCAGGTTTCATAGAGCCAACACATGTCAAGTGCTACTCAACTGGCTTTAGGTAAGCCAGTCCTTTGTTAGTATATAAGTGCTTTGTTAATAGTTCTATCGCTCGAGGTGGAGTTGAAAGAGATGAGTTTTCAGTCTGGAAGGTGTGTGAGCTTTCTGCTGTCCTGATGTCAATGGGGAGCTCATTCCACCATTTTGGAGCCAGGATAGCAAACCCACGTGTTTTTGCTGATGGGAACTTGGGTCCCCCTCGCAGCGAGGGTGCAGCGAGCCGTTTTGTTGATGCAGAGCGGAGTGCACGTGCTGGGGTGTACGGTTTAACCATGTCCAGAACAGAGCCCTAACAGTAGTTAATTGACAAGGGTCGGACTCGGACCCTCTCCAAGTTACCCTGTAGGTGCGGTCTTTGAGGTATGAGGTGAGGAGGGAAAGTGCAGAGCCTGAAACTCCAAGTTCTTGGAGAGTGAAGGAGGATCTGATGGTTCACCGTGTCGAATGCAGCAGACAGGTCCAACAGGATGATGACAGAGGAGAGGGAGGCTGCTTTAGCAGTGTGCAGTTCCTCAGAGACAGCAATGAGAGCAGTTTCTGTGGAGTGACCTGCCTTGAAACCAGACTGGTGCGGATCCAGAAGGTTGTTCTGATGGAGATAACAGGAGAGTTGTCTAAAGACAGCGCGTTCAAGTGTTTTAGACAGGAACGGGAGGAGAGAGACAGGCCTGTAGTTTATAACATCAGACGGGTTGAGAGTGGGTTTCTTTAGGAGAGGGTTTACTCTTGCCTCCTTGAGACTGTTTGGAAAGTGACCAGAAGTTAGAGAAGTGTTGATGAAATGGGAGAGAAACGGTAGAATATCAGGAGCGATAGTCTGAAGGAGGTTTGAAGGGATAGGGTCCAGAGGACAGGTGGTAGGGCGGGCAGAGGTAATGAGGGTAAGAACCTCACTTGGAGAGAGAGGGGAAAAGGAGGTCAGTGTGTGGGTGAAAGGAGGGTCAGGTGACCCAGTGGTGAGTAAAGGTGAGTCAGAAAAAGAAGAGTGAATATCATCAATCTTTTTTTCAAAGTGGTTAACAAAGTCGCTTGACAGAAGGGAGGAGGGGGAGGGGGCTTTGGGGGGGTCCAAGAGGGTGGAGAAGATGGAAAATAGTTTTTTGGGATTGGAATAGGAAGATTGGATCTTATCTTGAAAGAAAGTCATTTAGCCAGGGAGCAGGAGGGGACTGACGAGCCTGCCGAGATGTGAGAGGACAGAGCGAGTCCAGAGAGGATGAGAGAGTAGAGAGGAGAGTTTCTGCAGCAGAGTTTGGAGGCAGGAGTTGGAACGAGTCAGAGGAAGGGAGGGCTGAGAGCACCGATGAGGCAAAGGTAGAGGGGGAGAGGGAACGGAGGTTACGGCAGACAGGTGCAGGATGAGAAGAGATTAGTTTGTTATGTTTGGAAAGGGGTAGAGAGAATGAAATGAAGAAGTGTATGTATAAAGTATATGTATATATTATTGTCTACTTTATTAGTGTAATGCTCGATTCTGAGGTTATTAATTTTCCAATTTATTTTAGAATTATTTTTTTTTTCATTGCAAAGTTAATTTTTATTATTTTATTGGTGGTGTAAATGTGTTTCCATAGCGACTTGATGTTTTAATTATAATATCTGCAGAAAGTTCGGGCCATGCACACACCGCTTCTTTTGCTAATGCCTTAAAACAGCAACATAATGAAAGCACGCATCCAGTGAAATATAAACACTACATGACTTCCAATTATAACTCACTTGATTTCTGCGTCGCTCCCTCCACCTGCGTCTTTTCCAAAGAGCCGTACTGCTTTGAGGATCTTCTCTCCTTTTCCATATTGTTAAAAAATATGCTGCTCTTTCAGGACTCTGTGACACAAAGATCTGCAGCCTGAAAAATATGTGTAAGATACCGACCAAGTGCTCTGTGGAGGAGCTGCAAACATATGCTCACACACTCCTTCCCATACACTACACTGGATAAATGGAGCTTCTTCCTATAACACAGGTTGATGCTCTGCAGGACGCCACCTGCTGGAAGAACCGCAGCATGACGAGAGGTGACGAGAGGGAAGTATATTTGAGTGGTGGTATAAAAAGGCATTCAGATCCCCTTCTCTAATGTCTCACTTCAAATTATGAATAAGAAATCCTATTGATGAAAAGTCACAATTCTGAGAAAAGTCAACATTTGGAAGAAATGTATTTCCCTTGAAAAAGTCAAAATTCTATGAAAATTCACATTTTAAATAAAAGTGAATATATTGGAATAAAGCTGGACACCTATACAGATAACATCTCAAATTTTAGAAGCAAAACAGAAAGAATAGCACAACAGTTAAAAGGAGAAATGTAAAAGAAAAAATATGTTTATTTATTTTTCACTGTCCCTTAAAGGTGGGGTAAGTTTCAGAAACCGGCTCGAGTGCACTAAAATTTGAAAGTACACAGCCGAAAAGAATCCGCCCCTTCCTTCAGACTTCCTTACAGAGCACCTCCTCCAACACACATGAACGTGCAATGCACGCCCAATGAGGGCACGAGATACATTTGTGCGTGCACGAGATGGAAGGCTGACAGACAGGGCGGCAAACGGATTGGTCGTGCTTTTTACAGTATTACGGCTTCCACAGATGACGTTTTTTTATGGATTTGTTGTCAAAGCACTTCAGATATTCATTGCTATCTGGATGTTAAGAGCATTCCATGGAATATAGCAAAAAGTGTATCTCGAGCCGGTTTCTCAAACGTACCTACCCCACCTTTAAAGTTTACATTTCTGAGAAAAAAGTCAAAAACCTGAGAAAATCAATACAATTCTGAGAAAAGTCAACATTTCTGAAGAAATTCAAACTTTCCTTGAGAAAGTCAAAATTCTGAGAGTGAAAATATTGGAAGAAAGCCGGACACCTAAACAGCTCAAATCTCTCAAACATTAGAAATAAAACACAAAAAATAGCACTACCGAAGAAAGTTACATTTTCCTCAAAAAATTCTGAGAAAATTCCGTGAATAAAGTAAAAATTCTGAAAAAAATAGTTCTGTGAAAATTCAAGATTTCTGGAAAAAAAGTCAAAATTTTGAGGAAATTAAAAATTCTGTGAAAAGTCAAAATTGAAATTGAAGTGAAAATATTGGAAGAAAGCTGGACATCTACACGGATACAATCTCTCAAACATTAGAAGCAAAACAGAAAGAATAGCACTACAGTAGAAAGGCCAAATGTAAAAGGAAAAATGTTTATTTGTTTTTGGGAGCACAAACAAAATATTTTCTTTTCAACACACATCTCTAATGATTTCTAACACATACAAATACACCTTTTGACACGCGGTATGTTTCGTGAAATTGAAATACAGGTTTGATAAACATTTTCCGGCACAGCTCAAAACACACATTTGCTTTCACATATAACACAAGATTGTCACACAAAATTACAATCCCAGTTACCCTTTGTTTCTAAGTATCATTCAATTTGACTCCAAGAGTTTTTTAAACCAAGACGATCAAAATATCAAACAACTGTAATCCTTTTATTTTCGGCAAAATGGAAGGAAGCTCTTAGAGAACAAACTTTGGACAATCAGTACACGGACAAGGACAAACGTATGGTCTCCAACTTAATACATTTTCCTAGGAAATGTAATTGAGCTGTTGATGCATGCACAACATCTCGCCACTGGCCCTTTTTAGGACGTTTTTTTCGACAAATAAAATAAATTATGATAAACTCTTTAGAAATGACTTAAATACCAAGTGATTTACATAGTTTGCATATAATGAACTGCCAGAACGATCACCATCCCGCCTTTTAAATAGTTTCAGTAGTTTAAAGGGTGTAGAATAAAGGCATGAACACAATGCACGACAGTGGTGATAATCACATCACATAAACAGGCTTCGGGGTGTGGTGAAACCAGAAGTCAGAGCCTCATCGTCTGCAAACACTTACGCCTGAAGAAAAACAACTTAAACCCCGAGCGGTTAAACTTGCCTCGTCTTCTTCTGCAGAGCCATCATCCTGCTACCTTGTTTGCTTTATATAAAAAGTCAATGATTGCTTATGCTAATGTGAAAAGGCTCAGAGAGGAAGTCCATCAGTAAAGACATTTGAACTGCCACTCCATTTAACTCTGATGGAAGAAATGATGAGCAGCTAAAGTTAAACATTGGCACTTTGACTTTAATTAAAGCTGTCAAAGTAGGAAATCTACTCGACCGAGCTTCCTTATGAAGTAAAGGATACAAGCAAGACACTACGAAACAAATATATTGGTAGGATTAGTTAGGGTTAGTAGTTTTAGTTATCACACAACTTCTGATGGCGTAACATCCCGTATCAATTAGTACGTTTTATTGTCTTTTTCTTGCCGAATCACTTTTTCTCTGACACTTATGATCAGAAGAGTCTTTTTGTAACATAAGACAACATACAATTTAAGATTGACAAAGAAAATAACAAATATTTACATAGTGTGTACCCTACCTCAGAAATAAAAAGGGGTTCTCTAATGTTGTAAAGGTTGGGTCAAGTATATAAATATATTATGTAGATATTTGTTTTAGAAAAGCAGAACTTATTAATTCTAATTCACTATAGTTGCTGCTTTTGCGCACATCTCTTGTAACAGGGGTTTATAAAGTTGTGCTTTTTCATAATTCTGTCAATTAAGACAACAAATCGATTGGTCGACAAAGTTATACGAGTGCAAGTCGACCAACAATGTCTTCATGATAACTCTTATATACCCTCTGATAGAAATGGATCTATCATTTTACTTTGTAGAGGTCAGTCATCTCTCGCTACTTCACTTTTTGCACTCAGTTCAGTGGATCTTTCTCCCCGAGTTGTTTTTGCTTCCATTCTCTTCCATCGCTTTCTCCAGCCAGTCCGATTCGCTCTCAGAGTCGCTGGCGTCGCTCCCGTTAGCCGCCAGCAGTCTGGAGTAATTAATCCTGCACTGTTGAGGGGCTTTAAACTGCAGCAGAGGCAGACACACACACCACAACATCACACACATCGCCGTCCCTCTGAACAGCCACGTCAACCCGAACCTCTGCACCACAAAGCCCCCGGAAAAACTCCCCAAACTACTCCCCAGATTTAGCGAAAGAGAGCTGAAGATCCTCCTTACACTCCTCTCCGATCCCGATGTAGCCACCTCCTCACACTGTATCTTCACGGCCCACCAGAGGGCGCCAGAGCTCAAACAACTCAACATCTGGGCGGGAATCGCAGCCCACGGCCCCCACAGGAAGGAGAAGTAGAAACACTGCACACCGAGGCTTGCTGTCCCGACGACAAGCACCTTTCCTGGGGTGAGCAGCTTCGAAATCCGCCCTTTGAGTAAAGGATAGGCAGCCTGTGAAACTAAAGCGAGAGCTAACGAGACCCCATGTGCATCTCGCTGCTCCCGTGGTCCTGCATCTGCCACAAGAGGAAATTATCCACAACGGATCCAGCGCAGCCCACTAAAAAGGTGGTGGCGACGCAAAGCAAAGCGTGGGGGGAGTTGTGGACCAGCTGCAGCGCTTTTAGGAGACCGAAACCCCGATCCCGCTTCTTATTCAGGTGCAGAGGGAGGTACGCGGCGACAGGAAGCGCCACAAATCCGATGACCGCGTAGAGGAAGAAGTGTGCGGCCATCCGAGGGAAATTCCCGGCTATGAGGCAGGGTAATCGGCTAACGAGTAGTCCGGTTCCTCCGACGCCACACGCCGCTCCGAGGATCTTCCAAATAGAGGTGATTCTGTATCGATCCGAAGCATCCGCGAAGTCGAGATACTCGTAAAGTCCGTCATCCGCCGTCCATTCGAGAGGCGACGCCATTAACTCCCACAGCGACACGGTGATGAGGATGAGGAAGAAGAGCTGGTGATGAGTGTCCATCACCTTCAAGCTGCCCAGAAAGTCAAACCGTCTCTGGTCGTCCTCCTCCTCCTCCTCCATCTTTATTTCTGACCTTTTATTCCTACTTTTGGACACCGAGGAAAGTGCAACACTGCTCTTAATCGCACCGCCACCATCTGTCTGACTTTTGTTTGTGATATTGTCCGAAAGCGGAGGTATGTCCAGATCATAAAGCGCCGGTTCGTTCGTCAGAACTGGAGCAGTTTGAGCATCAGCGAGTCTCTTTGCAGGAACACTTGCAGACGGAGGAACCATAAATGACTGTGCAGCAACGGTCTTAGTCACACCACCACCTGTCTGACTTTTGTTCGCATTGTCTTTCGGAAGCGGAGGTTTATCCAGAAGCGCCGTTTCGTTCGTCAGAACCGGAGCAGGTTGAGCATCAGCGAGGGTCTTTGCAGGGGTTTGAGAACCCGTAGTTCTGGGTAACGTGTGAGGTGCGACGCTGCTCTTAACCACACCACCACCTGTCGGACTTTGCGTCGGACCACCGCTCAGATCGCTCGTAAAATGACAGTTTTCGTGCACTTCCACGGGCGGGAAGAACAGCAGAAGAAGAGCGACGGACGCCGAACAAACCAGAGATCCGACGATCACCGCCCTCCTCTGGTTGTAGTGTTTGGACAGCAGGCTGGAGGCGGGGCTCCACAGCAGAGCGATGAGGTGTTTGGTGCCCATGATGATGCCCGTCATGGAGGGGGAGAGACCCTGCTGACGGAGGAAGAGCGTGAGGAAGGGCAGCAGCGAGGCCCGGGCGCACGAGGACAGGAAGTGGAAGGCGCCGGCCAGAGCGAGGGTACGCTGGATGTTGATCTGCTTGTTCCTCTTCATGGTGGAACGATGGTGGTCTCACGGGGAGTGGGTTTCAACTGGGAGAGAGAGAGGGGAGAGAGAGAGGGGAGAGAGAGAGAGAGAGAGGGGGGAGAGAGAGAGGAGAGGGGAGAGAGAGAGGGGGAGATAATACATTAAAGGTCACCTATTGTGCAAAATCCACTTTTTCATGTCTCTTCTACATCAACATGTGTCCCATCTTCTCCATGTCTCTTCTACATCAACATGTGTCCCCTCTTCTCCATGTCTCTTCTACATCAACATGTGTCCCCTCTTCTTCATGTCTCTTCTACATCAACAAGTGTCCCCTCTTCTTCATGTCTCTTCTACATCAACATGTGTCCCCTCTTCTTCATGTCTCTTCTACATCAACATGTGTCCCCTCTTCTCCATGTCACTTCTACATCAGCATGTGTCCCCTCTTCTTCATGTCTCTTCTCCATGTCTCTTCTACATCAACATATGTCCCCTCTATGTGTCCCCTCTTCTTCATGTCTCTTCTACATCAACATGTGTCCCCTCTTCTTCATGTCTCTTCTACATCAACATGTGTCCCCTCTTCTCCATGTCTCTTCTCCATGTCTCTTCTACATCAACATGTGTCCCCTCTTCTTCATGTCTCTTCTACATCAACATGTGTCCCCTCTTCTTCAAGTCTCATCTACATCCACATGTGTCCCCTCTTCTTCATGTCACTTCTACATCAGCATGTGTCCCCTCTTCTTCATGTCTCTTCTCCATGTCTCTTCTACATCAACATGTGTCCCCTCTTCTTCATGTCTCTTCTACATCAACATGTGTCCCCTCTTCTTCAAGTCTCATCTACATCCACATGTGTCCCCTCTTCTTCATGTCTCTTCTACATCAACATGTGTCCCCTCTTCTTCATGTTTCTTCTACATCAACATGTGTCCCTCTTCTTCATGTCTCTTCTACATCACCATGTGTCCCCTCTTCTTCATGTCTCTTCTACATCAACATGTGTCCCTCTTCTGCATGTCTCTTCTACAACACCATGTGTCCTCTCTTCTTCATGTCTCTTCTACATCAACATGTGTCCCCTCTTCTTCATGTCTCTTCTACATGAACATGTGTCCCCTCTTCTTCATGTCTCTTCTACATCAACATGTGTCCCCTCTTCTCCATGTCACTTCTACATCAGCATGTGTCCCCTCTTCTTCATGTCTCTTCTCCATGTCTCTTCTACATCAACATGTGTCCCCTCTTCTTCATGTCTCTTCTACATCAACATGTGTCCCCTCTTCTTCATGTCTCTTATACATCAACATGTGTCCCCTCTTCTTCAAGTCTCATCTACATCCACATGTGTCCCCTCTTCTTCATGTCTCTTCTACATCAACATGTGTCCCCTCTCTTCTTCATGTCTCTTCTACATCACCATGTGTCCCCTCTTCTTCATGTCTCTTCTACATCAACATGTGTCCCTCTTCTGCATGTCTCTTCTACAACACCATGTGTCCTCTCTTCTTCATGTCTCTTCTACATCAACATGTGTCCCCTCTTCTCCATGTCTCTTCTACATCAACATGTGTCCCCTCTTCTTCATGTCTCTTCTACATCAGCATGTGTCCCCTCTTCTTCATGTCTCTTCTACATCAACATGTGTCCCCTCTTCTTCATGTCTCTTCTACATCAACATGTGTCCCCTCTTCTTCATGTCTCTTCTACATCAGCATGGGTCCCCTCTTCTTCATGTCTCTTCTACATCAACATGTGTCCCCTCGTTCTTCATGTCTCTTCTACATCAACATGTGTCCCCTCTTCTTCATGTTTCTTCTACATCAACATGTGTCCCCTCTTCATCAACATGTGTCCCCTCTTCTTCATGTCTCTTCTACATCAACATGTGTCCCCTCTTCTTCATGTACTTCTACTTTTACTCAAGTAAAAAATCTGAGTACTTCTACTTTTACTCAAGTACATGATCTGAGTACTTCTACTTTTACTCAAGTACATGATCGGAGTACTTCTACTTGTACTCAAGTAAAACATAAGTACTTCTTCCACCTCTGCATGAAAGCATAAACAGCTCAGTTCACCTGTGCAGCAGGATGCACCTGTTTGTCCAGGATCTGCAGATGTGGAGCTTTAGTCCACGTCACTTAAACTTTACGATTATTTTAAGATAATACAATAAAATTACTCTTTTACCTTTTAGACCTGTGGCCCTCACGAACCTTCTTTAAACTTTTGTACCGGTCATCCTGCAGCTCGATCTGCTGCTTTATATCCACTATGAGTCTCTTTGGGAAGGAGTGCACCTGTTGCCGTGTGAATACGGTTCTTTATCGGTGTTTACCTGAGAGATTTTACAGCACTGCAGTGCCCCCTACAGGCGGGGAGGCCAATGTGCACCGAAGGAAAAGGAATATATTTGTGAATATTAATTATTGGGAAATTAATGTTCTGTTTGAATATTTTGAGTCAGTAGTTCTGTTTTGTTTTTCAACCTGTACGTTTTATATATTTCATTATTATTATTATTGACAGAAGGGGGGCAGGAACAGATTTTAGTGTTTTTATCTGGATAATTAATGTTATTTTTAGGGGGGGGGAATTGTTATTTAAATTAACAAATGTAAACAAATAAGTAGAAGTCAATAACAGATACATTTTTCATAATAATAATAATAATACCTTTAATAATAACAGTAATAATTATAATAACATTATATAATAATGCTACCGTTTTAAAAACGTTCCCATTTCTATTAAAAGAAAATCATTATTTCACACTTAAGTAAAATATTTAGTCATAGGTTATTTAATTTACAGCATTTTACTTTATGACACGTTTCTTTTACATAAAGATAGGGTCGATAGGGACTTGGCTTGGAAACTGGAAGGTCACCAGTTCAAGTCCCGGCAAGACCAAGTGCTACCGAGGTGTCCCTGAGCAAGGCACCGCTCCCTACACTGCTCCCCGGGCGCCGTTTAAAATGGCAGCACACTGCTCCTAACACTAGGATGGGTCAAATGCAGAGAAACAATTTCCCCACGAGGGATTAATAAAGTATATCAAATCAAATAACATTCACATTGAGGAATTAAGAAACTCAACATTATTTTCCCAGAATAACACATTATTTTGTTACCAGTTTAAACGGAAACACAAACTTAAAGTACCTTTAAACTAAACCTTAAACCGTACTTAAGTAAATGAAGTTATATAAAGATTTAATACGAGATTAATTATGAACTCCACCATTAAAACAAATGATCAAGTCACTATCAGTTCACACAATGGACCGTCAATTAATGATTACTAACTTCCAGTTGCTATATATTTATCCAATCTTTATTTCAGACTCAAGGTCCATATCACAAAAAGACAAAACACACATCAATAAATAAGATAAAAAGCTAAACACAAAACAGATAAAAACAAACAGATAAAAACATAAAATCAGTTCAATCACAGCGAGCTACACGTGCTCACTGTCTGGAGAGGCTGCTGCGCCAATGTCTCCAAATCATGGAAGAGAACCGGGTAGAACTCTTCACAGGGTTAATTAAAATCGAGATAACATGATTGTCCGAGTCTTCCAGGCGACACATGAATCTGTACATTAACTTTCTTAAAAGGGCTTGACAGGCAGGTACCCCCAAGTTAACAAACAGCTGGCTGGCACTGTGCCATCTCGGTACCCTCAGCAGCAACCGTAAAGCATCGTTGTATGCAACTTTTAGTTTGAGTATGCTTCTAGCCGTGTAGTTACTCCACAGGTGAGCCGTGTGCAATGGTGTACAGAAAGCTTTAAAAAGTGATACCTTGACATCTACAGAGCACTTGTGAAACGTACGCATTAATATGTTTGCCTGGGCATATATTGATGAACATGCCACAAAATTAGCTGGAATAAACAAAAACGGAAATGTCCAAGTGGTAGTCCGACTGCATTGAAAGCAACTCTTATACATTGCTTTAGCATTACTTTCATATTTTAAATAAGTGTGATTATAAAGAATTAATTTTAAGGGATTAAAATTACAATAACAAAGGTTTTTTGTCAAATAGGATAGAAAAATGTTGGTAATGCTTTGATTTAAGCTCCCATTTTTAGCATTTACAATTAGCATAAACATTGGATTAATTTACACTTAGTAACCCACTATTTTGTGCAACAAGAGCGTTTTCTGCACACAGCTGACGGTCCTCAGACGGTCACACCTGTGAACGTCTGGATGGGCAGCGAGAGGGCTTTGTCCAGATATTTGCTAAAGTTCACAACTGGAACTAAAGATCTTCGGGAGTCGATGTCACATCCTGGGTCCAAACAGGGAGTGATATCTAGCCTGTAAAGTTATAACGTTACATTTATATCACTTTCAATCTGCTTACTGTTAAGAGAAAATGTGAAAAAAGCAATATTTGAGTGTCGTAAATGACCTTCGAACGTCAGTGTACGTCCTGCGGGAGTCTTTGTCCAAACACACGGAGAGCGTTCGATGCTCGAGCGTCCGGATGGTGATGCTCTGGGTTTTGATCGTCTAAAATGAAAACAGAAAAGGTTTAGAAAGGTTCCAATAAAGTGGTGCAGGAATGCAGGGTTGCCAACTCTCACGCAACTGGCGTGTGACACACGCTTTCACTCTCAATCTCACGCTGCCCAAACTATTCTCACGCCAAAAACAAGAATCCCGAAGACTAGAAACGGTTTTGAAAACGTTTGTCACGTAGTGATCGTCTTCTCAATAGAACATCTTTGATAATGTCTTCTGGCCAATCAGAATCAAGATAACGGCGTGGTGTTGTTGCAGGAAGTCCCGACGGAGAATACTTTTGCTGTACATCTCTATACGTTGATACAACATTACGTGTTGATAGAAATCAACACGTAATGAAATAAGACCCACGGTTTGATGATTGATTGATGTGTGGGCTGTCTTTCATTTCGACACACAGAACAATGGCGGCTGTCTACCCTTATCCACAATGTGAAGTCATTCACAGCCTCTCCTCTTCCCTCTGTGAGGAGCAGCAGGTTCAGCTTTCAGAACAAAGTAACACAAAACTAAAATGGCATTCATTTGTTTAAATATGTCGTGTAGTAATAGATGTATTTATTTTTCTTCTCAAGAGAGTACCAGAATGTGTATTTTATGTTAGTATTTCAGGGGCAGAATCCCCCCAGACCCGCCTGCAGGGGTTGGGCTTTCAGCATGTCAACTCTTTCAACTGTGGGGAAGTTGCAGGATTGGCTCCAGGTCGCCCTTTTTATTTACTACAAGACAAATGTGCCTTTTTATTTCACAGTTCAATTTGGATTGAGCCAGGGAAATAATCTAAACCTCACGCGTGGCGTTTCACTGTCAAGGGGGGCGGGTATGTGATTACATTGCAAACACTGACTTGAGCCCACCGCTGTATGGGTTAGCCCCACCATAGATTACCCAACACAAATACTCTGGAGCCGCAACTGCCGACCCGTATTGCGCATGCGCAGATCTTAGATCCAGTCGAAATGAAAAAAAAGTAAAAGTCTGCTGCTTATTGTTCTACTAGGCCAAAATAGAGTCAAAGGGTATATAAGAGTGAGAGTGTGTTAATTAATATATTTGGCAGTTTGGAGTAAGTCTGTAGATTTGTGTGTGTGTGTGTGTGTGTTTCATGTATAGGCCTCTCACGATAATTAATTTTGTTGGATACATTTTCCCGGAAATTATTGTCGGCGCCGTTGTATGACCATTTTAGACCACTGACATAATGATAATATATAATAATAATTGAAGTACATCCTTTCAAACTGCGAGTCACATCCTCATGTAAATGGCAATTTATCAAGTTCATTTTTATTTATCGTACGATAAGTCAACTAATTGCTTATTGCGACAGGCACACAATAAAACAGTGGAAACAAACATGTGTTTGACTTTCATTAGTGAATGAAACTGTGTGCCCTTTATAGTCTGTGTCCAATATTGTGTATTTGTATATATTGTATATATATCTTATATATATGCTAAGGTCTCGCTGCTGACACGATAGCAGTCATTTTGTGCGCATGTGTGTAATTAAACCCATGATATCAAAATCTCACTCCAGCCAGGTGCCCAAAGCTGGCAACCCTGAGGAATGAGTCCTAAAAAACCCTGAATTGAGTCCGCATTGTAGCACTTCCTGTTCCCTCATCTGGAAGTTGTTTTGTATTTGTTCTACGCATGGCAATGTTTGTTCAGAATTTTCATTGTGATCATGTTAGCACGCTATTTAGCATTAGCTCAAACCGCTGCTTTACCACTAGAAATATGACTTTGAATGACAGAAATATAATTAAATACTTACTGAGTTGTACATCGGGTTCAGACTGTCAAACATGACATCAAGGCGATTTACACCTGAAGAAAAAGTGATAAGGATTTCATTTTCTTGCATTGATTTACACAGTGGCGTTTCTATATGTACAAAAGTGGTGGGGCACAAAAAACATAGATGTCTATAAGCTTCTGCAGTGAGGTGCATGGCTGGTGAGGCTCTGGCTCTTCAGGTTTACACATATTATATTTTCACCTAAATCAAAATATAATATTATTTTCAAAAGCCTCTTTAGTCTGACGCTTCAATTAATTTTAAACAGACAGTTCAACAGAAGGATACCCAAAAAACGTTATTTTATCATTTAAATATTGAATTGTTCTCTCTTAGTAAGATCCCATTTTCAGTAAAACTGTGGTCTTACCTTGACTTGAAGATGAAGTCCATTTGCCTATCCCTCTGGACAAACATCTCTATTACTTTTTTGTAAAAGTCCTCCTTATCTTCTTGTAGTTTCAAAAGTCTATCACAAATCTAAATAATGGATTTATGATTCGAAAATTATAAAAGTAGGGTAGACATGTGGATATTATCCGGCTGAACAAAACGTACATTTATCTAACAGCTACGTTTCCCACAGATCTTATTTTGAGCTATTTACTAAAATCCTATGGAGACATTTCTTTTTTGTGGAGGGAAGCCATGCGCAGCTTACTTCCTGGTTTTAGGACGCGTCTCTCTCCTCCTCTTCACCTGCTCTTCACACACCACACTTTTCGCGGCACACGTACTTACAGCCAATCAGCTCTGAGTTATGTGAGATGACGTATGGTGGGGATGGCAGCTCTTTGCCCCTCTGGTCATTATTTTTTTGCCACACACATTAAATAGGAAAATACTCTGAGCATGCGCAGTGTACTTTTTACAGTCACCGTTCACTTAGACCAGGGGTTGGCAACCCGCGGCCCACGGGCCGCATGCGGCCCTTTAAGCCCTCTGCGCTGGCTCCCTTGAGCTTAGACAGCTTGAGTGCAATGAAGTTGCGGAGATGTTTAACCCAGAACTCTGGCCTGAAGGCTCAGTTGTGAGGCGATACTATGAACCACGTAAAGCGGAGGTGATGCGAGGGTACTGAATGGGGCTACGGCTGAGCTGCTTAGCTAAACGTTATGCGGGTTGGATCATTTAACTGTCGCGGGCTGCGCCTGGGCAACAGCGCTGCTGATAGGATCCGACGTGTAGTGGTGGACAACTTGCTACACAAATGTGACATTTTATGCTTGCAAGAAACTTTCTTACCTAAGCAGGACTTGGGAAAGTTGAACTCTCTTAATGACAATTTTCACGGGGCTGGTGAGTCCACTACGGACCTATCTCTGGGAACAGTGAGAGGAAGGAGAGCAGGGGGCGTGGCTATCCTGTGGCACAAAAAGCTGGACGCTGTCATTAATGTCATCAGGCTTGAAGTTGACTGGTGTATTGCTGTACAGATCAAAATGAATAACAAGGAGTTTAGCATTCTCAATGTATACACCATATGAGTCACAGCATAATGAAGATGAATACCTGAACAGACTTGCTTTTATACATTCTTTTATTGTTGATAATCATTCCTCCAGTGTTTATGTAGTGGGTGATATGAATGCTGACATATCAGACAAAAGGTCCTTGTTTGCTAAGCATATGCTACAGTTCTGTGATGATAACAATCTTATATTATCAAGCCAAATACTTCTGCCTACAGATAGCTATTCATATATAAGCGAGGCCTGGCATACAACTTCATGGCTTGACCATTGCATCAGCACTGCTAATGCCCATGACATTGTAAGATCAATTGAGATTGTGTATGAGGCATCAATGTCAGATCACATTCCTTTTATAATGTCACTAGATTGTGATAGTCTCCCTGAGATGTCTCAGGAGGCTAAACATGCCTGTACCACTAAAGTGGACTGGTCCAAGCTCACAAATGAGGATAGGCTATTGTACTATGGGAGAACTGATGTCCTATTGAGTGATGTATATCTACCCAAAGTGGCAACTCTGTGTGTTGATGTGGGTTGTAATGAAAGCTCTCACCGTGAAGACCTCTGTAACATGTATGATTGTATTGTGGGAGCTGTATGGGAGGCCAGTAGACCGTGCTGTACCTACTCTAGGAAGAGACACAACGTCAAGCCAGGGTGGAATACACATGTGGCTGATCAATACGCTGAAGCCAAGAATGCTTTTGGGGCCTGGGTCCAGGCAGGAAGGCCCAGAGAGGGGCCTGTCCTGGATCTCAAAAAGCGTACACATGCTAGATATAAATATGCAGTTCGTTATGTCAACAAACACACAGAAACATTGAGAGCGGACTCGATGGCTGAAAAGCTCCTTCATAATGATGTGACTGGCTTCTGGAAGGAGGTGAGAGCTCTGAACAGGGCCAGTACGTCATTACCGTGTACCATAGAGGGAGTATCTGGAGCCGATAACATAGCCGAGTTGTGGAGGCAACATTACTCTACTATACTTAATTGTGTTAAAAGTGACCCCTACAAAGTCGGTGGTGTTGTGAAAAGTGACACAGTGGGAATCTCAGCTAAAGAGGTTTATCGAGCAATTGAGCAGCTAGCTGATAACAAAGCATGCGGCTCTGACCCAATCACTGCAGAGCACCTTAAACTGGCAAGCCCGAAGGTTGCAGTTCTTCTTGCCATTTGTTTTACCGGCCTCATGACTCATGGTGTGTCGCCAGACTCCATGTTGACTGTTACCTTGGTCCCTGTCATTAAGGACAGAGCGGGCAAGGTAGGGAGCGTGGATAACTATAGACCAATTGCTCTGGCCAGTGTGTTATCCAAAGTCCTGGAAAGAATTTTGTTGGATAGACTATGTTCTTATTTATGTACCTCAGATAACCAGTTTGGCTTCAAGGCTAAGCATGCTGCTGAGCTATGCATCTATGCTCTGAAGGAAATGGTAGAAACATATAGAAGACAGAATTCCACTGTTCTGATTGGTTTCATTGATGCCTCGAAGGCTTTTGACCGAGTTAACCATCAGAAACTGTTTTTAAAATTGAGACAAAGAGGTGCGCCTAACAGTATAATTAGGATCCTGGCTTATTGGTATGCCAACCAGAGCATGCGGATCAAATGGGGGAATGCAGTCTCGGCGCCATTTGGTGTTGGTAATGGAGTCCGCCAGGGGGGGCTCCTCTCACCGAGCCTTTTTAATATCTATATGAATGATCTATCAGATGATTTAAGTGTCTGTAAAACAGGGTGTGTGATTGGTCATGTGATTGTAAACCATCTTATGTATGCCGATGATCTGGCAATTGTTTCTCCTAGCAGTGCTGGTTTTCAACAGTTGCTAAATGTTTGTTCTGATTACGGAGTCAAATTTGACGTTAAATATAATGCTAAGAAGAGCGCTGTAATGATCTGTAGAGCAACAGGGGATAAGAACCTTTGTTTTCCAACATGCTATCTGTCAGGACAGGTGCTGTCTGTTTGCTGCAACACGAAGTATCTGGGACACATCATCACAGATGAAATGGCTGATGATGATGACATGTATAGACAGCGGCGTGTCTTATATATACTAGCCAACATGTTGGCTAGAAAATTCTCTTGAGAGGCTTCTCAATACTCAAATTTCCCCTCCTCGACTCCCCTCCTCGACTCCCCTCCTCGAGACTTAGTCCCGCCCACAGGAGATGCGAGCGGAGGACCGAGGAGGGGAACCGGGGAAAGAGGAGGGGAAGCAGCAGACGTTTAAAGAAATGAGAACTCCTCTCCTCTGAGCGGTCATATTAAAGCGACGTCCGTTCATTATTACGTGGCAACAGCTGCATCAGCTGTCGAGTGTTTTGTCATATTTTATAATCTCTGTTAGATCAGCTGAACATTGTTCCCCCACATATTTACCTTGAATTCATTGAGAGTGCGGTATAATGAGACAATAACAGGCTACAGATGCGGACACACACACACATATATTTATATAAATATATGCAATTTAAAGTATGAGAGCACTCTCATAATAACGTAACACAATCAGAGACTGGATATATCCCCCTCCCCCCCTCTCTCTGGTCGCTGAAATGGGGAATTGAAATTGCGGGCCAAAAGTTGTATTTGCAAGTATTAAAAGTAAGGACACCAAACCAACTGAGACCTGTCTGTCCGCCGCATCTGCGCACACACTGTACCACACACACACCTGCACACTGTACAGGACATACCTACACACTGTACCACACACACTGTACCACACACACACACACACACACACACACACACACACACACACACACACACACACACACACACACACACACACACACACACACACACACACACACACACACACACACACAAGCTCCTAAAGCATAATCAGGCTACAGCCGTTGTGTATTTTATTGTGAAGCACTAAATGGTCTTAGAAAAATATCGACTCTTTGTTTGTATATATCTACTAAACTAAAGCAAATAAAGAGAGTAGGTCTGTTATACTGAGTGATATTTATTTTACACACTGCTCTGCTTTCTGCAGGACCTCACAGCTGTTCTCACTGTAAACATCGCGTTGCGATGAGAGCAGTTTCTAAAATAATATCCAGGGGATGCATGCAGAGCTGTCATTGGCTGAGATAAGTCCGGCCGTGCGTCACGCCTCCACCGTTCCCGAAAATGCATCCGCGGAGGAGCCGTGGAGGAACCATCAGTGTATCCTCGGTTATAGCTCCTCCACAGAGCCTCCTCGACGCTCGATCCTCGGTCCTCGGTGTGCATTTAGAGAAATGAGACGTCCTTCAAAATGGCGCGCTGAAATTCATTTCCGGGTCACTACCGGAGGACCGAGGAGTCGAGGAGTCGAGGAGGGGAAATTTGAGTATTGAGAAGCCTCTTCGGTGTTCAGATGAGGTTAAGGTGAACCTCTTTAGAGCATATTGCACTCCTCTCTATACTGCCCCCTTGTGGGTCAAGTATAAGAAGGCGAGCCTCCGGAAGCTCCAGGTTGCATATAATGACTGTTTGCGTATACTGCTTAGAAAACCAAGGTGGTGCAGTGCAAGTGAAATGTTCTGTAATGCACGAGTCAACACGTTCCATGCTCTCTTGAGAAATCTGATGTACAAATTCATCTGTCGATTGAATGTTTCTCATAACTCTGTCATTATGCTGCTTTCAAATCCGTGTCTCCGTGCTGTACGATACCAGTCACCTCTGTGGAAACATTGGTATGGCTGCCTTTTTTTAGTTTGTATTTGAGTGTTGTATGTTTTGTAATAATGGACCAAGAGTCTCTTTAAATAAAGATGATGATGATGATGATGATGATGATGATGATGATGATGATGATGATGATGATGATTAGACAAAAATAAGAAGGAAATAAAATAAAAGTATTTGTAGGACTATTTATATTTTGTTGCACGGTTGAAAATGTTTCGTATCTTGTATTTTGAGGTGATACTGTGACACATAAATAAAAAACAAAACGGTTTTAATTAGGTCAACTAAAATATGCGTCACATCCTGCTCCGGTCCCGCGCGAGCGCCTTTTCTTGGAGGCGAATAACCTGATCCCCGGCTCGATGAGCGAACTATGGATAAATCAAAGAAAAGTACCGGAGGAACACAGGATTTAATTCTGCGTGGACAGAGTTATCTGCTTTCACAGCAAACGATGCTGGCTTACCGGTATGTTTGATATGTAGAGAGAAGTTGTCAACGGTGGTGCAGCCTTTACGAGGGAGAGGAAGACAGCTGACGATCGTCAGTCATAATTCAATGGGGTATGTAATTTATTTCAGAAACACTTTTTGTTATATTCCATGGAATGCTCTTAACGTCCCGATAGCAATGAATATATTAAATGCTTTGACAATAAATACATACAAAAATTAATCTCTGGAAGCCGTAGCGCTGTAAAAAGCACGACCAATCATCTGAGCCGGCTAAAGTAACTGGATGGCCTACCTGCCTGTCAGCCTTCCATCTGGGCACAAACTTATCTCGTGCCCTCATTGGTCATGTGCGCGTTCGTGTGTGTTGGGGGAGGGGCTCTGTGAGGAAGTGGCAGATTTTTTTCGGTTGTGTATTTTCAAATTCTAGCGCACTTGAGCTGGTTTCTCCATTCTTACCGACCCTACCTTTAACTCTTTTTAGGGTGCAGCTATATGTTTTATTTATTTCAAAGTGGGCCCATTTTAATAATATTTGTTTCCCTTCAAATATGCAGAAGACTCCCCCCCAAGTGCTGTGTTTAATTTATTTTAAAGTAGGCCTGTGTATTATTTGTAATTCTCCTTATAAGAGTTCTTTGTTTCTTATTAGAGGTTAACAGTTTTATATCATGTAATAAATAGCATAATAAATGCAAAAAAACTGTATTTTTTGTCTGATATAACAATAAACAACTATGAAATATGTTTTGCGGCTCCAGACAAAAAAATGTTTTGGAAAAAGGAGCAAAATGGCTCTTTTGGTCAAAAAGGTTGCACACCCCTCACTTAGACAGAGAGAGGGAGGGGCAGGATCGGGTTTTGTCCCACATGGCTCTAAACAGCTCAATAGGCACACACTGTAGACACTAATTAGAAGAGCACATACTAAAACAGCAATGAGACGAATCAGATGATTAAACATGATCTTAAAATATATTCTATATATATTTTAATTTATGTTATGCATGTTGTTGTAATCATTATTTGTAATACTTTCTGCTGACACTAGGTGGGGCTGCGCCTGCCCCTAATGACCAGTCGCCACTGGATATACATCTGTAAAGTAGTAAAAAATAAAAGAAGGTAAACCTGATGTTAAAGCTGCCGGCTCTGATGTAACCACCACGCCACAGGTCATGAGCGCCTCTCCACCTACAACCTGTCGTCTGCTTAGAGAGATCTGATGAGGATATGATAGTTAGCCAATATTCTGCTGAAGTTAATACTAAAAAGAAGGTATTCAAATGACCATTAAGGATAAGGACTGTACCTTTGTGTAGCTGACTGAGATGACTGCTCCGAAGACTTTTGCTGGCTTCTTTGGCCGTACAGATGGCTTCTTTGGCCGTACAGACGCCTTCTCTGCCAAAGACAACACGTCACTTTGAGTAGCTATGATTTTAACACAGTCACAGTTAGTATACGAGGATAAAAAGAGGTCCAGAAACATACTTGATAACTTTTCTTTGAGGTGTCTGAACTCTGGCATGTCGGCCTCCAGATGGGACACAAACACCTCCTCCACCACAGATTGCCCTTCAGAGCTGGAGCGGGTTATCTGAACAGCAGGAAGTGCATGTGAACCCAACATCCCTCTGCCTTTTACATTTGCATATATGTTCATTATATCACTGTACCTTAACCGAATAGAGCGGCACGTTGACTGGCTGCGTCCCACAGCGAAGGTAGTAACACAGCGTGTCCAGTAGGTAGTGGTTTTGCACTGGTGACTCGCTTTTGTTAGCCTGCTGCAGTAGAGAAACATTGCAGAGATGTTAGCTATGATACTAGCATGTTCAAGAATTAAGGTTTTAATGGCATATGCACATAAGCTACAGTGTAGAAATGGCAATGAAAATGACCCGAGCTCCTCCAACGATGCAACATGTATAACACAAAAATACAAATACAAAATTGTGCAAGAAGTCTATATACACGTAAATAGAATATGATATAAACAAGAACAGAATGTAAAATTAAATATTGTGCAGTAAGATGAAATTAAATAACTATTTAGATAATGGCTCTGTAGATACAAATGTTAGTGCTAAATGCTAATTACCAAATGTTAGGATCCATAAACAGTATACTATGTGGTAGATATTGTACCCTCTTAACATTAGCATCTAAGCATTTTCATTGCGAGCATGTAAGCACGCTACTTAGCATTAGCTCAAAGCACTGCTCTGCTAACAACTTCGATGTTTCGATGTTTCGTTGTCTCAAAGTGATGATGCTGTATGATGTCCTTTTGTTGTTCTGTTTATGTGTTTATGTTTCATGTGGAACTACTTGAGCAGGTCTCCCTTGAAAAAGAGATCAATGATCTCAATGGGATTTATCTGTATAAATAAAGGTTACATTTTTTTTTTTTAAAAGTCGTTTTTGATGAGTTATCGGTAGATGCATGACAAATGTAGTGGTTAATACAGGTTTAAGAGGTTTTCCAGTTTTGTTCTAAGCAAAACCACATCAGTAAATACCCCACTAGTGAATTCAAAAACGGCAGTGGCTAAATAACCAACCCAGTCTCACAGGATTTCGTGTTATACTCACGAAATGTAATCTATTGATTCGTGTTCACCAACACGATTTCCCCATTTTTTTCATGTCACACAGAACGATTTTAAAAGCAATGTAAATAATAACAAATTAGAAGGAAAAAAATATTTAAAAAATACAGATTTCAGTATTCTGAGGCTCTGAGTCTAGTGGCGGCGCCAGGGTATGGCTGGGGTAGGCTACAGCCATACCAATAAATGGCTTAGCCCCACCATGAAAAATGATGTTAAAGTAAGCAAAATAAAGTCCGCCAACTCGCGGAGTAAATTGCACAGACAGCAGTTAGTAAGATTGATTTCAGTAGCCACTCGTCTGGAAATACCGAAGACTAGAAACGGTTTTGAAAACTTTTGTCACGTAGCGATCGTCTTCTCAATAGAACATCTTTGATAATGTCTTCTGGCCAATCAGAATCAAGATAACAGCGTGGTGTTGTTGTAGGAAGTCCCTGACGGAGAATACTTTTGCTGTAGTACATCTATACATCGATACAACATTACGTGTTGATAGAAATCAACACCTAATGAAATAAGACCCACGGTTTGATGATTGATAGGTGTGTGGGCTGTCTTTCATGTTGACACACAGAACAATGGGGGCTATCCACCCTTATCCACAATGTAAAGTAATTCACACAGCCTCTTCCCTCTTCTCTCTGTGAGAAGCAGCAGGTTCAGCTTTCAGAACAAAGTAACAAAACACAAAAATGGCATTCATTTTTTTAAATATGTCGTGTAGTAATAGATTTATTTATGTTTCCTCTCAAGAGAGTTCCTCTCAAAAATTCTTGAGAAAGCAGTCGCAAAACAGTTGTGTGATTACTTAAAAAACAATGATTTATTTGAAGATTTTCAGTCTGGCTTTAGAACACATCATAGCACAGAGACAGCTCTTGTTAAAGTCACACATGACATTCTAATAGCCTCAGACAAGGGACTTGTCTCTATTCTTGTTTTGCTCGATCTCAGTGCTGCATTTGATACTATCGACCATGATATCCTATTGCAAAGACTAGAGCACTTAGTTGGCATACAGGGAACTGCTTTAGGCTGGTTTAGGTCCTATCTATCTGAACGCTCTCAGTTTGTACGTGTTAACGATGAATCTTCCACGCAAACCAAAGTTAGCCATGGAGTGCCACAGGGCTCAGTGCTCGGACCTATTTTGTTCACATTATATATGCTTCCGTTAGGCAATATTATAAGGAATCATTCTGTACATTTTTATTGTTATGCGGATGATACTCAACTATATTTATCAATCAAGCCTGATGAAATTAATCATCTAAATAAAATTCTGCCTCAAGGACTTAAAAACGTGGATGACCTTAAACTTTTTGATGTTAAACACGACCAAAACTGAAGTTATTTTACTTGGCCCGAAGAATCTACGAAACAAATTATCTAAGATATACTAACTATGGATGGCATTAATTTGGCCTCCAGTGAGACTGTAAGGAATCTTGGTGTTATATTTGATCAGGATTTATCCTTTAACGCCCACATAAAATCAATTTCAAGGACCGCCTACTTCCATCTACGTAACATTGCAAAAATCAGGCATATCTTGCCTCTAAACGATGCAGAGAAACTAGTCCATGCATTTGTTACTTCTAGGCTGGATTATTGTAACTCTTTATTATCAGGGAGCACCAAGAAGTCAGTCAAGTCGCTTCAGCTGATTCAAAATGCTGCGGCTCGTGTACTAACCAGAGTTAGGAAAAGGGACCACATTACTCCTGTTCTGGCTGCCTTACACTGGCTCCCTATAGAACACAGGATAGAATTTAAAATTCTTCTTCTCGCCTACAAAGCCCTACAAAGGCTAACTTCCCCCCCCCCCCCCGATAAAAAACACAAGACCTTTTGAAAATTGTAACTTGTTTTTAATGTAAAAGAAACGATTATTACATCAACTAAATTGAACAGTAATTCACATCTCATAACAAAATACGCTAAGGCGACTACTTGCATTCGGTGACTTGATTTTAAAAATTAAAACCAGGGACATTTTTTGTTTTGCGGTCCATATCTCATCAAAAATATCTAATGTTAGTAACAATTAAAAACAAAATGGGGACAATTCTGTTTTAATGTAGTTTGATGATTGTAACTGCTGTGCAGTCCAGACATACTGATAAAATAGGCCCTCTATAATTACCTTAAATAAACTCACTAATTAATTAAACCAGTTCAAAATGCATTATTCTTATTCTTATCATTCTTTATGAGCGCACTAACGGTAAGGTATCTAATTACTTATTTATTTAGTATTCCATAACTTAATAACAGAGATGGTCAAACTAAAGTGGTAGAGACATGGCAGAAATCCTACAAGGAAGCGGGACATTGAACTGTTCACCCGTGAGAGGGCGATCAAGAAAAGAGAGCGAGCGGCGCGTTGAGGGAGTTCACAGATGAGAAGACACAGAAAGACAGAAGCTCAATAACAACAAGTAGGCTATATTTAGGTGTTTTTTGTAAATAACTGACGGTATCAAGAGGAAGTAAAGTCCCCTGGTTTGTCCCTTATTCCCTAACTGCCATGAGACAACTCAAAATCAAGTTTCCAAAATCCGACATTGAGGTGGTCGTAACGCACCGGCAGATGACAGCGCTGACAAAGTGTGCTTCCCGCAGCGAGATGCTACCACACTAATTGTGGGTTTATCTTGTTGATTCGGCCACAACAGAAAAAAGAAAAACAAACTCTCGCTCTCTCCAGAGGGGCAGGTCAGCCAGAAAGGCCAAACGGGCTGTTGCCCGGGTAACATTAGCCCGTACCTGTGCACGTCCCTGCAAAAAACATACTACCAATAGATATACATTGCTATTAAAATTGTTCTGTGTGACACGAAAAAAACGGGGAAGTCGTGTTGGTGAACACGAATCAAGTCTTGAAGTCAATGAGTTTTTGGTTAACACAACCTAAACAGATTTTAACATTTTGTTCTACTATATAAAACAAGTCATTAAATACCCCACAGGCGAATTTAAAAACAAGTGTCTAAATGAGACGACTAAACGTCATCACGCCCAACATTAGCCACCTTTAGCTTAGCGGTGGTGACGTGAAGTCATGTGACCGTGCTGTAGTTCCTTTATAGCCCAACATTAGCCACCTTTAGCTTAGCGGTGGTGACGTGAAGTCATGTGACCGTGCTGTAGTTCCTTTATAGCCCAACATTAGCCACCTTTAGCTTAGCGGTGGTGACGTGAAGTCATGTGACCGTGCTGTAGTTCCTTTATAGCCCAACATTAGCCACCTTTAGCTTAGCGGTGGTGACGTGAAGTCATGTGACCGTGCTGTAGTTCCTTTATAGCCCAACATTAGCCACCTTTAGCTTAGCGGTGGTGACGTGAAGTCATGTGACCGTGCTGTAGTTCCTCTATAGCCCAACATTAGCCACCTTTAGCTTAGCGGTGGTGACGTGAAGTCATGTGACCGTGCTGTAGTTCCTTTATAGCCCAACATTAGCCACCTTTAGCTTAGCGGTGGTGACGTGAAGTCATGTGACTGTGTAAACTAAGAGCTGCTAGCATCACTGTCTTGTCTAATCTATGGTTACCTTTCCAGTCAGTTTGGAGATTGCAGCTCCCAGACTGTTGATGTTGCTGTTGTACCATGGATCTACTCTTCCCAATAAAGAAGAAAGAGACAATGTGCCTCCATCCTGACATGGGCTTCCCTTTGAGAAATAACAGACATATTAGGGTCATGTACTGTACTTCAATTAGGGCAGTTAGTTTAGCTTTGAGTATAACTCACAGTTGAACTGAGCGAAGGATCCCCATCAGTGACGGGGATGTAGTACAACCGTATGTTCAGTTTATTGGTCAAAATGAGATGTTTTGACTCTCTTTTTCTGTTGGGAAATACATGGAAAACAGTGGTGGTAAGATGAGTAAACTTATAGAAGTGCACAGACATAATGCAAACGCAGAAAAGGTTTAAGAAACATTCTTATTAGCAGATTCTGCATGCATACCAAGATGTTGCCATGGTTTCTGTTTTTGATTGAAGTAGTTTTAACCAATTTGAGCGGGCTGTGGTTCTTTGCAAGTGAGCAGTCCGTGTCGAGAACAATACAGGCCCAACACAATGCTCTCGGTGCATTATTTCTCCCCTTTACCCGCCGTCCCTAAATCCAAAAGTGATGTGATAGCTTTGAAAACCCTACTGGCAAGAGGACACACATTGGCTAAATGGCTAATGCATCTGCTCATCATAACTACTAGATTAATGACCTCCTACCAAAGGTCAGGTTTTTCCTAAGTGGCTCCTAAAATGCATTTGGGAAAGCGTTGATCCTATTTTTCATCCCAATCATTCCTGATTGAAGTGTTGCATTTCTAAAAAGGATCACTTTCTATTAGGGATGCACGATAATTATCGGTCGGTCCGATATTAGGAATTATGACGTCATCCCAATAAACCCGATACCAGTATTAATAGCCCCGATAATATACAATATATTTTTTGGGTAAAAAAAAAGAAAAAAATACTGCGGTGTGGGTGGATTGGGATGAGGGGCGCTTGTTTTTCACTCGGCTCCTCCCGTTTTGCCAGTACTGTGGTGTTAGTGGTTTAGGAAGAGGGGAGTTCTTCACAAATCCAGCGCTCCCTAATACTTCGAACCTGTACAGTCACCTGAAACATCGCCATCGAAGCGTACGAAGACAATAATACAATACAAAGTTACAAAGTGTGTGTGTGTGTGTGTGTGTGTGTGTGTGTGTGTGTGTGTGTGTGTGTGTGTGTGTCTGTGTGTGTGTGTCTGTGTGTGTGTGTGTCTGTGTGTGTGTGTGTGTGTGTGTGTGTGTGTGTGTGTGTGTGTGTGTGTGTGTGTGTGTGTGTGTGTGTGTGTGTGTGTGTGTGTGTGTGTGTGTGTGTGTGTGTGTGTGTGTGTGTGTGTGTGTGTGTGTGTGTGTGTGTGTGTGTGTGTGTGTGTGTGGTGGCGTTGGAGCTATGTGCAACTCAAGGCATATGCTCGAACCGGAGCTGCCTGGACGCTGCAATCATGTTGCATATCCTGCTGAGTGTGCTGACTTCTCCTCCAATGTCCCGCTGTCGGCTTCCTGCATAAAGTCAAGTGCTCGGCGCAGTTGTGGCGAAATGTCGCTCCTCTGTTTTCATTTAAACAGCTCCTTATATCCGTTAGCGCAGCTAGCTAGCACTAGATGCTAACAACAACAATGCAGGTAAGGTCTCTCTCTCGCTCGCTCGGGCCACACATACACACACCCTCCCGGTCCTCCCGATGGCCAGTCGGTGCCTGCCGGTGAGCGTGGAAGTGTGGTCTGCCACAAGCGGGCGGCAGGAGCGGGGCTGTCAGCATCAGCTTGTAGATGGTATTTTAAACTCGATGCGCTCTGAAACTACGGGGCGGCCAAGGTAAAAAAAATACACATGCGTTAATCGCGTTAAAATAATTAGTGGCATAATTTTTTTGTTATCGGTCTTGAGAAGCAGGAAGTTATCGGTCTCGGTTTCAAAAAACCAATATCGTGCATCCCTACTTTCTATTAGCCTAAAATCAGCGTGTCAAGAGTCTACTTGTGAGACAATCCAATCCTTCACGTAGTCTTTCTACTCCATCTCCGTTCTCACGTCTTAAGTTGCTAATTGGACTGTCAGCAATTAAGGGGCACACATACAAGGAAGTCATAGTTCAGATATCCCATAGCAATATTGCCACGTTCCGCCTAAGAATAAATCGTCATCTGACCGATGGGTTTCGAGATTAGACACACATGTAATGATACACTGTTTGGAAGAAGAACAAACCAGCAACTCACCGGATCGAGTGATACGCCCTGGAAAGTCTTCCCAGCACACGGTTGTCTCCCAGTACCACGACCCTGGCTGTGTGGCGACCTCTGTTTTCATCGAGGAGAGGAGAACTTCCAGAACACGCTTCCATCTTCTCCTTCACGAGACTCAGTTTATCTGCTAAGCTTGAGTTCTTATAGCCATTTCTTCGTGAGATTGCCGGTGCATGATTTCTGACCGGAGATGTCACCGCGTCGACACAGTCGTTCAGATCTCTCACGATGCCACTGTCTTGAGACTGGACTGAATCCCTGTTGTCCTTCTCCTCTTCATCAACACTGGCTGAGTTAGAGCAGGCGAAGCGTGCCAGCAGATTCCCTTTGGGACAGATTCATTACGTTTTACTGCATCGACTGGATTTTACTGACAGAAATATAGAACCGTTTGTCTGATTGACTCACATAGATCCTCTTCTTCTCTCCACAAGAGGAAGTTGATCCCTGGGACAGGCATTGCCGTGCTGCGCACAGAACCGGGATCTAGTCTGGGTCCGTCTGAACACACAGGGGAACGTTAACGTCGTGGTAACCCTGTCAATATCTTGATTAATATCTACAGCAGAGCAGAACACACACCTCCTTTCGAGGCACTCAAGATGTCTCTGTAAACGTGTTGTAGTTCGTTCAGATAGTTTGCACGACCCTCTGCGCCTCGCTTCAAACTCTTCTCCACGGCCAGAAGCACTTCCTGGAAATGTGTCTCTACCACGGGTTCCTCTAAAGCCTGAAACACAAAAACAAGAAGCGGGATTATACTGAATCGGAAAGCCTTCATTCGTTCCAAAGCAGGGACATTTATAATCCTCGTTTAAGGGAGATGGACAATTATCAATTTAGACTACATTCTTGGGAGTGTGACACTATAGTGTGGTTCCTTATTTGTCCTTTTAGTATACCTTTAACGGTGGGGTAGGTAAGTTTGAGAAACCGGCTCGAGATACACTTTTTGTTATATTCCATGGAATGCTCTTAACGTCCCGATAGCAATGAATATCTGAAGTGCTTTGACAACAAATCCATAAAAAAATGTCATCTGTAGAAGCCGTGATACTGTAAAAAGTGCAATGGCCTACCTGCCTGTCAGCCTTCCATCGGGGCACACACTGATCTCGTGCCCTCATTGGTCATGTGCGCGTTCGTGTGTGTTGGGGGAGGGGCTCTGTGAGGAAGTGGCAGATTTTCTCCGGTTGTGTATTTTCAAATTCTAGCGATCTCGAGCCGGTTTCTCAAACTTACCTACCCCACCTTTAAGTACCAGTTTATGTAGGGAATAGTTTGTTGGAAAAAGTGTATTAATTTTTTGCATCACCTTTTGGAATATCAAGAATACTTTTCAATCGCATCTGGACATTCCTTCTTTCTCAACAACAAGCGTCTATTCATCTGTCAGCCCATGAGGGAATCACAAACAAAAGAATCAAACAAATCGATATCGTGGTCACTACAGTGTTCTCGAGGCTACTTTTCACCACAATGAATATCAATCAATCAATCAATGTTTATTTATAGCCCAATATCACAAATGTTACACTTGTCTCAGTGGTCTTCACAGTGTGTACAGAATATCAGTATGGCAATACGACACCCTCTGTCCTTAGACCCTCTGTCCTTAGACCCTCTGTCCTTAGACCCTCACATCGTACAAGGAAAAACTTCCAGAGAAACCCACAGTTTAAAGCAGGGGTGTCAAACTCAATTTCATCGCGTGCCAAATTCGCATAAAGGTTGCACTCAAAGGGCCGGTTGTCTATATAATATATATATCAAATAATATATTATATTACATTATTGCCTCTGAATTGGATTATTATCGGATAGTCCAGGGCAGATAATTGCAAGTCTCTTCAGTGCGCATGTCACACAACGAGATGCATTGTGGGACATGTAGTTTATGGGCAAACTGCTTCTGTACAGTGGATGTAACCGTATAATAAACATATTATATTCTTTGCAAGCTCTTGCGGGGCCACATGAAACGAAGTCGCGGGCCGGATTTGGCCCCCGGGCCTTGAGTTTGAGCCCACAGTTTAAAGGGAACATGGGAGAAACCTCAGGGAGAGCAGCAGAGGAGGGATCCCTCCCAGGACGGACAGACGTGCAGTAGATGCCGTGTGTACATCCAAGAGATAATACATTAATAATATGTGTAGGTTACGTCTTGCTCCGGAAGTATAAGTCTGAAAGGATCATCCAGCGAGATGATTGGATGTCTGAACCAAATATCCAAATACGCAATAGTTATATTATATAAACATATCCGTCTTACTTTACCCAAACGACTTCATAATCTCACCTCCAGAGCTTGAGCCAGGCTGGAGCTCTGGCAGTTCATTCCCAGCCCCGTCTGCAGCACGCGTTGCAACACATCTCTCTCCATGGTCGGTGCGTCCCTGAGAAAGTTGGACGCCTCCAAATGTGCTCTGACTGCTGCCTCCAGGGGGGCGGAGAACACAGCCGGGTCAGCGAGCACAAACACCCTGAGGACATCCGCAGGTTAAAGGTCACCTATTATGCAAAATCCACTTCTTCATGTCTCTTCTACATCAACATGTGTCCCCTCTTCTTCATGTCTCTTCTACATCAACATGTGTCCCCTCTTCTTCATGTCTCTTCTACATCAACATGTGTCCCCTCTTCTTCATGTCTCTTCTACATCAACATGTGTCCCCTCTTCTTCATGTCTCTTCTACATCAACATGTGTCCCCTCTTCTTCATGTCTCTTCTACATCAACATGTGTCCCCTCTTCTCCATGTCTCTTCTACATCAACATGTGTCCCCTCTTCTCCATGTCTCTTCTACATCAACATGTGTCCCCTCTTCTTCATGTCTCTTCTACATCAACATGTGTCCCCTCTTCTTCATGTCTCTTCTACATCAACATGTGTCCCCTCTTCTCCATGTCTCTTCTACATCAACATGTGTCCCCTCTGCTTCATGTCTCTTCTACATCAACATGTGTCCCCTCTTCTTCATGTCTCTTCTACATCAACATGTGTCCCCTCTTCTCCATGTCTCTTCTACATCAACATGTGTCCCCTCTTCTCCATGTCTCTTCTACATCAACATGTGTCCCCTCTTCTCCATGTCTCTTCTACATCAACATGTGTCCCCTCTTCTTCATGTCTCTTCTACATCAACATGTGTCCCCTCTTCTCCATGTCTCTTCTACATCAACATGTGTCCCCTCTGCTTCATGTCTCTTCTACATCAACATGTGTCCCCTCTTCTTCATGTCTCTTCTACATCAACATGTGTCCCCTCTTCTTCATGTCTCTTCTACATCAACATGTGTCCCCTCTTCCTCATGTCTCTTCTACATCAACATGTGTCCCCTCTTCTTCATGTCTCTTCTACATCAACATGTGTCCCCTCTTCTTCATGTCTCTTCTACATCAACATGTGTCCCCTCTTCTTCATGTCTCTTCTACATCAACATGTGTCCCCTCTTCTTCATGTCTCTTCTACATCAACATGTGTCCCCTCTTCCTCATGTCTCTTCTACATCAAAATGTGTCCCCTCTTCTTCATGTCTCTTCTACATCAACATGTGTCCCCTCTTCTCATGTCTCTTCTACATCAACATGTGTCCCCTCTTCTCCATGTCTCTTCTACATCAACATGTGTCCCCTCTTATGCATGTCTCTTCTACATCAACATGTGTCCCCTCTTCTTCATGTCTCTTCTACATCAACATGTGTCCCCTCTTCTTCATGTCTCTTCTACATCAACATGTGTCCCCTCTTCTTCATGTCTCTTCTACATCAACATGTGTCCCCTCTTCTTCATGTCTCTTCTACATCAACATGTGTCCCCTCTTCTTCATGTCTCTTCTACATCAACATGTGTCCCCTCTTCTCCATGTCTCTCCTACATCAACATGTGTCCCCTCTTCTTCATGTCTCTTCTACATCAACATGTGTCCCCTCTGTGGAAAGAGACTCTGAAAGTTTCAGGAACAAAGATTTTCTTTCTTTTTGATCCATTTCTATAAAAACCTGTCTGAAAATGAGCTGATCAGATTTTGGCCACTTTATGATGTCATAACAATGTGTTGTCTTGGTAACCATTAGCCAATCAGCAACCAAGGTAACCCCCCCCCCCACTTATCACCTGCATCTCCTCTAGAGCTCCATTGAGTTCTTGAGGGCTCCTTATTTTCATCTAAAGTAACAGACAGGGAATCAGCACTTTGGAAACAGGGCTGAAACAGAGGGGATTATGGGTAATGCTGCCATGATCTGTTTGGTGTTTCAGCCAATCACTTCAGACAGGTTCTGTATGTATCTGAGAGCTGTGATATATTGACGGAAAACAGTATAATAGGGGACCTTTAAAACAAGACGATTGTCATTCAAACTATAAACTCACTTTTCCTGCAAGGCGTGATGCTCCTTCCTCAAGTTCTGCTCTGCAGTGACTGTCCTGAGATATAGGGAACCTGTTGGAGGAAGGATTAGACCGTCAAGAAAACTTATTTTACACCACATATAGAGCTGTCCATGGCCAAGCCCCAGCCTACATCAATGACCTGATCCACCCGCACATCACAACCCGGGCCCTGAGGTCCTCTGAGCAAGGCCTCCTAAGGGTGCCCCGAACCAGGCTAAGGGTGCCTTTGAGGCGGCGGCCCCAAGGCTTTGGAACAAACCCCCAGATAATAAAAACCTCGGCCTCATTAGAGATGTTTAAGGGGCGGTTAAAGACACACCTGTTCCGACAGGCCTTCGGAGGAGGTGAGTTAGTGGCTGTCTTTTTTTTATTGGTGTTTTGTCGTATGTATTACCTGCTGCTGTTTTATGCCTTTTATTCTACATGTTATAGTTGTACTTTGAATTGTGTCCTGTGTACTGTACTGTAAAGCACTTTGTACATCCGTGTTGAGAAGGGTGCTATATAAATAAAGTTTTACTTACTTACTTCTGTGCTGAAAATATTTTTACATTTTATTCTACGAGTGGTGCAATAATGCATCCTAAAACAGGTAATCAAGACAATTGTTTGGTATTTCCGGGATCTATGGTCTTGAAGTCAAAGAGTTTGTGGTTAACACAACCTAAACAGATTTTAACATTTTGTTGTACTATATAAAACAAGTCATTAAATATCCCACAGGCGAATTTAAAAACCAGAGTCTAAATGAGATGACTAAACGTCATCACGCCCAACATTAGCCACCTTTAGCTTAGCGGTGGTGACGTGAAGGCATGTGACCGTGCTGTAGTTCCTTTATAGCCCAACATTAGCCACCTTTAGCTTAGCGGTGGTGACGTGAAGTCATGTGACCGTGCTGTAGTTCCTTTATAGCCCAACATTAGCCACCTTTAGCTTAGCGGTGGTGACGTGAAGTCATGTGACCGTGCTGTAGTTCCTTTATAGCCCAACATTAGCCTCCTTTAGCTTAGCGGTGGTGACGTGAAGTCATGTGACCGTGCTGTAGTTCCTTTATAGCCCAACATTAGCCACCTTTAGCTTAGCGGTGGTGACGTGAAGTCATGTGACCGTGCTGTAGTTCCTTTATAGCCCAACATTAGCCACCTTTAGCTTAGCGGTGGTGACGTGAAGTCATGTGACCGTGCTGTAGTTCCTTTATAGCCCAACATTAGCCACCTTTAGCTTAGCGGTGGTGACGTGAAGTCATGTGACCGTGGTGTAGTTCCTTTATAGCCCAACATTAGCCTCCTTTAGCTTAGCGGTGGTGACGTGAAGTCATGTGACCGTGCTGTAGTTCCTTTATAGCCCAACATTAGCCACCTTTAGCTTAGCGGTGGTGACGTGAAGTCATGTGACCGTGGTGTAGTTCCTTTATAGCCCAACATTAGCCTCCTTTAGCTTAGCGGTGGTGACGTGAAGTCATGTGACCGTGCTGTAGTTCCTTTATAGCCCAACATTAGCAACCTTTAGCTTAGCGGTGGTGACGTGAAGTCATGTGACCGTGCCGTAGTTCCTTTATAGCCCAACATTAGCCACCTTTAGCTTAGCGGTGGTGACGTGAAGTCATGTGACCGTGCCGTAGTTCCTTTATAGCCCAACATTAGCCACCTTTAGCTTAGCGGTGTTGAAGTGAAACCCCTGCACCACTCTTTTGTGTCTGCTGATGCTTCATACCTGGTGTGGTAATTTCTATGTTGATGCTCCTCATAGTGCTGCGGGCCACAGTGGAGTAAGGCGACGGTAATATCAGCAATTTCATCAAACGGTCATACACTGTCTGGAAAAGGCTGGTAGGAATCATGACACCTGACTGGAAAGATAAGTACAGAATCAGCAAAACTGTAAAACTGAAATCACTACCAACTGTATTTCGGACAAGGCAATGCCCTATTTCACTGTTAATAAAGTCAAAAATAGTGTGTGTATCCGGATCAGATTCTTTCCCAAATGTAAAGAGGGTGTCGTCTTTCTCATACTGATATTCTGAACAATCTGTGCTGTTGTATTTGCTGTAAAGTGTCTCTACTGTAGGCTATTTTTATTATATGTACAGCACTGGCTCCACCAAAAATCGTTTATAAATGTGCTATATAAATAAAACTGAAAACCTGAACTGAACACATAACTTCCTTAATGAAGGTATAGAGATGTGTCTTACCTTAATAACCACAGAGTAGAGCGTGTGCAGCACTGGGATCACATGTGTGAAGGATTGTGTTTTTTGGATCTAACAGACATCAAATAAAAGATAACAGTTACATAACATTTATGAAAAAAATAAAGTATGCCGGCAGAATTACAAACAACTCTTCCTCTACAAAGACAGACACACACAAGTCTTTGGAAATCTACATTGTAATTCGTAATGGAAATTGAAATCTGAAGGCATATTTTAATGCTTTACCATCTCCTGCCTCTTTTTCAGCTCTTCGACCAGCAGTCTGATCAATGCAACGCTGCAGGAGGGATCGGCCTCCAGCTTCCTCTGAAGAATCCATCTCAGCATCCCTGCAGAGCACACAGATTCAAGACTCAAAGGTTTTAATGTCATGGGTGGTGGAAACTTATTGAGACGAACCAGTAAATAATATAAAATGGTGAGGAAACCATTCCGTTATACTGAAATGAAGGTTCTTGGAATAAGACAGTCTTTTAGGCGGTTTATTCTTGCAAGAAGGACATCGTTACAGAGAGTCAAGCAGTCTGCATCGAAGTACAAAGGTCAGGTCTTCAGAGGGTCTGATATTCACACCAAGAATAGAAGAGGAGGAGAAAAGATAATCATACTATATATAGGATGCTGTAAAACACGTCTTCTAGCGAATGGAGAAACGTCTACACTTCACAAAAGGACGACACCCTAACCTTACGACACAGATAGCTCTAACCCCATTCACCACTCATTTAGGTTATTGCTGCTGCCTGAAACAGCTTGTAAAAGAAGAACGGATGGTGAACTTTAAAAGCTCCCTTAGTATGATACAAGCTTCCATCACACATGCACAAAAGCTACAGTGTAGAAATGGAAATGATAATCCTATGAACCTAGCTCCTCCAACGATGCAACATATATAATAAAATACAAAAATACAAATAAAAAATAGTGCAAGAAGTCTATATACAGGTCAATAGAATTAAGTGAGCTATTGCTTTTATAAAACGGTTGTGTGTGGCAATATGAAAAAAAAATACACACTCTAATTTAAATAGTTTTTATTAGTAAATAATGATGTTCAAAATAAAATAGTCCCTCCGTTGCCTTCTGCGCGAAACATAGTGCGAGGTGGTTGCTATGCAACAACACTAACAGCTAGCGAACATGTTAGACAGAGAGCGTTGATCCATTATTTGGCTATTTATTTATATTCATTTGTATGTTGCCGTTTATTGTGCAGCCACTGAAAACCTGCCCAGCATCAGCAGCATGGCTTACGAGGTTACTTGTTGAGGTTGTTCTAGGCTGTTGCTCGGCGTGGTGAGAATATTGCTCCACTTTCTCCGGTCCCCGAGATTCGGCTTCCAGTAGCTCGAGAGCAGGGGTAGCCAACACGGTGCCCGCGGGCACTTAGTCGCCCGCAGGGGCAACGTGAGTCGCCCGCCGGGCATGTTCTAAAAATAGCTCGCCAAGCAAATCCAAAATGTATAAAATACACAAAACAAAAAAGGAAATGTAATTAAAAGAATCTACCCTATGCATAAACGAAACCTAAATCATAGCGAACTCTATCTACTTACAACTCTATAACACCCCTCCCCCACCCCCACAATGAATATCGACCAATCACGTTCTTGCTTGATTTGCGGGACCAGCATTGCAGTCGGGAAGAAAACCAATGTGTCACCTCCCCGCTGATTTTCCTTCTGGCAGAATCTACACATCAGCCCCATTGAATAGCCTATCATGCAGCCTATACAACACATGAGGGGCAGAGTTTTACTCTGTGTGTTGTAACTTATATATTTATTGCACTTGACGCACACACACACATGGCGTAATTTCCACTGGGGACATGTCCCCCGCACTTTTCGAAATCACCTTTGTGTCCCCACTTTACAAATATGTTTATTATTATTTTTTAACGCAATCCGTCATCGCCACGGAGGAGCACACAGCCTTTGTGAGCGAGCGAGACAGAGAGAGAGAGAGTGAGCGAGCTAGGGAGGGAGGGAGAAGGAGAGAGAGACGGAGAGCTAGGGAGAGCACACCTTTATCTATTTAATATAGATAAAGTAAGAAATAATTCCAATGTGTACTATAGGACAGTAAAAAAAACAGTTTAAAAGGGGAGTGGTTAGTAAAATATGCATAAAGAAAAAGAAAGAATGCTAATAGGTAACATAAGATAAGAATAAACAAGTTTAAATGATTTGTTATTGGTTGTGATCATATTCTAAAGATGTTTGGATTATTGAAAATACAGCTCCCTTTCATCTGAGTGTTGAGAGCTGTATCCATACATTCATGTTGTGCTCAAAGTGCACCAGATTGATGCATTTCACTTCAACATTTAAAAAAAAAATCTTCCATGCATGCTCATGAGGCGGTGAGGACCCCCCTAGAGGAGGTGAGATCCACCCCCAAATAAAGCAGGTTAAATTAATTAAATTGCAAACATTTTCTTTTAGTAAACACTGCAAACGGGTCCCACAGACCCAAACAGCACACAAAGGTTAAAGGTCAGCATATAATAATGTTAAAATGTGCTAAATATATACACTGCAAAAAACAAAAAAAGAGGAGTAAAAGTAGCCCTCGACTTGTTTTATTTTTTTAAAGTAGCCCTCACCCTAAAAAAGGTTGGTGACCCCTGCTCTAGCGAGAGCTTTCGCACCTGTGGCCACTAACGGTCATCGTGTCTCTGCTTTGGTTCAAGACCCCGTCAGAAAGCTTTTGATGGAGGTCCTTCTCCAGCTGGTCTGCCTGCTCTTCACGGAGCTCTGCATGTCCTCGTTTAGGGGCTCTCTGGAGATAGGCACTGCTCAATCCACTCCTCCATAGTAAGACCCCCCGGAGGTCGAAGTTAATCTTAAATGTTTCCATCTTATGCTTTGTTTGTTCAGTAACGGAAGAAATGTACATATATTTATAAAACTGACAAGTCAAATAAAGCAATCTGATTGGTCGATAGCGTTTTTGCGGACCTCTTTGATTACAGATTTGAAAACAACGTTGCTTGCTTTAAAAGTAGCACAATTCATGATGTCAAACCTTGGAGAGTATCTAGATATCCCTGCCCTGATGCCAAAGGAACTGCACACTGAATATGTGTCGCCGTTTGATGTCTATGTCTGGACCGCTGCGTAAAGAGGAGGGTTTCTGCCCCGTTACTTCTCCGCTGCTTTCTTGTTCCAGTTTGAAAAGCAAACTGCAGCCCAACGGTATACTGTTTTTCTCACACGCGGAGGGATACTGACTTGTTGTGAAAAGTAATTTACAATTCTACCCGTGGTATACGCTCAGTATATCACGGCTAAGAACCAATCAGATTGCTTAATTTGACTTGTCCGTTTTATAATATGATTTATACAAGAACAGAATGTCAAATTAAATATTGTTTATTGCGTTGATAACTATTTAGATAAATACGTAAATTGCAAGATGACAAACAGATGAATGTTTATGTTTATCTGTAGTTTGATATTGGACTGTGGACATTACACTGATGTTTGCTGACTAATATATCAATTATTCTTGGGGATTGTAGTCCAGTGTAGACAATATCATGTTCAAGTAATATAGAGATGCTTGTAAGACCTCAAAACTAAAAGTAATACAGGTTTAGGATATTGTTAAAATCTAAGACTTTTCGAGAAATAAACTATTTGTTTTTAGGTGTTTACATTTTAGTACTTCTCGTCATTTATTCATACTCTTTTACTTCTCTTATGTGTAAGGCCTTGTCTTGTATGCTGCTGCAACGCAAACCAAACTGTTAAATAGGCTTAGTTTTCTTTTAAATTGCCCAATTCATTCCCTAATTTCTACCTTTCTGAGAAGCATTTTGCCCGCCCGTCTCTTTGAGGAGAGCCTGGATGTTGTTGTTCAGACTGGACTCCAAAGTCGAGGGACGAACATCAGCTTAAAAAACAAGATCATACATGTTGTTGTTGTTATATTATCCTCCACCGTCAAGTTCACATTCTCCTACGCCGAGTTTCAACCAGCTGAACAGGTTGGATTTGTTTTTGGAGGAAATGAAAAAGCACTTACTGGTAGAATCCACCATGTTGTCTGCTTTTCAGACTCTCGCGAAACAGGTCGTCCCAACCAGAGCAAATGAGGAAAACTGAAAGAAAACCGTCTTGTTTACGCTCATAGTTCACTCATCAATAACTGTCTATCTGCAGCCGAATGAGTGACGGAACTGTACGTGATCTGCAGACAGCAGAAACATCAGCTTAACCAACATTACTGATACAAACACGTGCAACCAATCAGAAGAAATACAAGCAGAACAACCTAAATTAAACTGTCAGAGCTTACCATTGTAGCTTTCTACTTTAATGAATGTCTTCCTCTGCTGCTGCCTGTGCTGGAAATGACTAGTCAAGCCAGGTAGTTTCAAGTGAGACAGGGTGAGAGGAGGAGGAAGTGCACAAGAGGGCAGTCCCTGTCTCGACTGCAAGAGCCAAACAAATGAACACAACTGCATAAGAAGGATTTTATTTTGAAATGTGGCGAGATATAAACACACAATGAAATGCAATCACTTCAAAATAAATAGCTTATTTTACAACATATATATTTACTCAGCAGGAAGTACACAGTGGTAATCAAGTAATCAGTTTAATGCTCCTGACAGCAGATCATTGGCATTCATTTTCTATTTTTACAAACTTCAAGCAACTACGGGAATCAAACTAAACGTTTCTGGAAACAGTCCAACACGCCTCCTTTGGATCAAGATGTGACACACCCGTATATCATCTACAGATAAACCTGAAATGTGAGTGATGTAATACATGTATCTGTACAGTGCTACTTCATAAAGCGGTGCAGGAATGAGTCCTAAAACCAAGAGATTAGTCAGCACTTTAGGAGTTTATGTTATCGCTCATCTGGAAGTCAATTGTGTTTTTGGTTGTTAGCCTGAACTAAGGTCTGTGGTTAACACAAGCTGAAGATATGTTTGATCTACAGCAGGGGTCACCAACCTTTTTTAGGGTGAGGGCTACTTTCAAAAAATAAAACGGGGGCTACTTTTACTCCTCTTTTCTTTTCTTTTTTTTGCAGTGTATATATTTAGCACATTTTAACATTATTATATGCTTACCTTTAACCTTTGTGTGCTGTTTGGGTCTGTGGGACCCGTTTTCAGTGTTTACTAAAAGAACATGTATGCAATTTAATTATTTTAACCTGCTTTATTTGGGGGGGGGCTCACCTCCTCTAGGGGGGTCCTCACCTCCTCTGGGGGGGTCCGCGGGGCATGCAACCCCGGGAAGATTTTTTTTTTAAATGTTGAAGTGAAATGCATCAATCTGGTGCACTTTGAGCACAAAATGAATTTATGGATACAGCTCTCAACACTCAGATGAAAGGGAGCTGTATACTTTTCAATAATCCAAACATTTTTAGAATATGATCACAACAAATAACAAATCATTTAAACTTGTTTATTCATATCTTGTGTTACCCAGTTAGCGTTCTTTCTTTTTTTTATGCATATTTTACTAACCACTCCCCTTTTAAACTGTTTTTTGTACTGTCCTATAGTACACATTGGAATTATCTCTATCTCTCTCTCTCTGAGTGCTCCTCCGTGGCGATGACGGCATGCGTTAAAAAAATAATAATAAACATATTTGTAAAGTGGGGGGACACAAACGGGATTTCGAAAAGTGCTGGGGACATGTCCCCAGTGGAGTTTACGCCGTGTCTGTGCGTCAAGTGGAATAAATATATATGCAAGTTACAACACACAGAGTAAAACTCTGGCCCTCATGTGTTGTATCTGGCATGATAGGCTGTTCAATGGGGCTGATGTGTAGATTCTGCCAGAAGGAAAATCAGCGGGGAGGTGCCACATTGCTTTTCTTCCCGACTGCAACGCTGGTCCCGGAAATCAAGCAAGAACGTGATTGGTCGATATTCATAGTGGGGGTGGGGGGAGGAGGGGTGTTAGATAGATATAGAGTTATAGTAAGTAGATAGAGTTCGCTATGATTTAGGTTTCGTTTATGCATGGGGTAGATTCTTTTAATTACATTTCCTTTTTTTTGGTGTGTATTTTATACATTTTGGATTTTCTTGGCGAGCTATTTTTAGAAGTGCCCGGCGGGCGCCTCACGTTGCCCCTGCGGGCGACTGAGTGCCCGCGGGCACCGTGTTGGCTACCCCTGATCTACAACAATACGTCACTAAATACCACGTTGATGAATTTAAAAATGGCGGTTGCTAACAAGTGTCTAAATGAGACTACTAAACGTCATCACGCCCAGCATTAGCTGCCTTTAGCTTAGCGGTGGTGACGTGAAGTCATGTGACCGTGCTGTAGTTCCTTTATAGCCCAACATTAGCCTCCTTTAGCTTAGCGGTGGTGACGTGAAGTCATGTGACCGTGCTGTAGTTCCTTTATAGCCCAACATTAGCCTCTTTTAGCTTAGCGGTGGTGACGTGAAGTCATGTGACCGTGCTGTAGTTCCTTTATAGCCCAACATTAGCCACCTTTAGCTTAGCGGTGGTGACGTGAAGTCATGTGACCGTGCTGTAGTTCCTTTATAGCCCAACATTAGCCTCCTTTAGCTTAGCGGTGGTGACGTGAAGTCATGTGACCGTGCTGTAGTTCCTTTATAGCCCAACATTAGCCGCCTTTAGCTTAGCGGTGGTGACGTGTAGTCATGTGACCGTGCTGTAGTTCCTTTATAGCCCAACATTAGCCGCCTTTAGCTTAGCGGTGGTGACGTGTAGTCATGTGACCGTGCTAGTAGTTCCTTTATTTTTACTTTTTGTTGAGTGAACCAGGTAGATGCTAACTTTCAGATCGTCCTACAAAAATACCTCATCCCTGCACCACTTGAATCTCTTTTATCTACACAGTCTCTTTATTCCGCATCCAGCATTGCTTCAGTTTTAAGAATCCGTGGATTGTCTCAGACTGAGTGTGTTCAGGGCGGAGAGGCAGAGAAGGAGGTGAGGGGGAGGCAGAGCAGGGAGCAGTAGGACGGGTGCAGAGGCTGAACCTGACCCGGAGACGGTTTATAGGATCTCCAGTCTGATCCACTTCCTGATTTAGAGCACAGAGACACCTCACACCTGCAGGTACAGAATATAATGATTAACATATGCACAGGTGCAGAACATTAGGCTGTGAAATTCAAATGTAATATCTGCTTTAACTAACACATCATGTAAACATTTTAGTATTTACTCATTTCCACCACATTTAGCCATTATCTTATGTTTGACCTATGGTGCAAATAAATGCTATTCTCCTGGTTTCTATTAGAGGCATATTAGCTGCTTTACTGCATGAAAATCAATGTTGCTGCTCATCATTGACATATCCCAGACTGTGAAGAAAAATAAATTCAGTTTAGCATTTAGTACACAGAAAGTTACATTATTTAAACATGATGATAACTGAAAAGTATTGTAGGGAGTTTTACACTTTTGTATTGGTACTTATTATTGTGTTAAGGTTTATGATCTACCTGGTGACACTTTGGATGAACTTCTTCTCATCCTGATCCAGGCACACAGCGAAAGTCGTTCCATCTTCTCTTCCATGAACCTGCACCTTATCCACCTTCACCTCGGAGACACAGATGTGCTGCAAGCGGAGAGAAAAGAGGTGTTATATTCATGTATTCACACCACCTGTACGCTAGGCTATAAAGGAACTACAGCTCGGTCACATGACTTCACGTCACCACCACTAAGCTAAAGGAGGCTAATGTTGGGCTATAAAGGAACTACAGCCCGGTCACATGACTTCACGTCACCACCACTAAGCTAAAGGAGGCTAATGTTGGGCTATAAAGGAACTACAGCACGGTCACATGACTTCACGTCACCACCGCTAAGCGAAAGGCGGCTAATGTTGGGCTATAAAGGAACTACAGCACGGCCACATGACTTCACGTCACCACCGCTAAGCTAAAGGCGGCTAATGTTGGGCTATAAAGGAACTACAGCACGGCCACATGACTTCACGTCACCACCGCTAAGCTAAAGGCGGCTAATGTTGGGCTATAAAGGAACTACAGCACGGCCACATGACTTCACGTCACCACGGCTAAGCTAAAGGTGGCTAATGTTGGGCTATAAAGGAACTACAGCACGGTCACATGACTTCACGTCACCACCGCTAAGCTCAAGGTGGCTCATGTTGGGCTATAAAGGAACTACAGCACGGTCACATGACTTCACGTCACCACCGCTAAGCTAAAGGTGGCTAATGTTGGGCTATAAAGGAACTACAGCACGGTCACATGACCTCACGTCACCACGGCTAAGCTAAAGGCGGCTAATGTTGGGCTATAAAGGAACAACAGCACGGTCACATGACCTCACGTCACCACGGCTAAGCTAAAGGCGGCTAATGTTGGGCTATAAAGGAACTACAGCATGGTCACATGACCTCACGTCACCACGGCTAAGCTAAAGGCGGCTAATGTTGGGCTATAAAGGAACTACAGCACGGCCACATGACTTCACGTCAACACCGCTAAGCTAAGTAAGGGATAATGTGCTGCGACGCGGTCATTATGGGGAAAAGAACACCGACAGGCTGATCAGGAGCCCGATGCGAAGCGGAGGGATCTAGATCGGCATGAAGGTGTTCTTTTCCCCATAATGACCAAGTCGCTGCACATTATCCCGCTTATTACATGGCCACATTCTCAACAAAGTAACGTTATGACTCCCAATATTAATTGAAATGCTTTTATGGATTTAGAAAATGATTTTATTGATTTAAAAAATAGTTGTATGTATTGATTTAAATTGACATGCATCCGCGAAGAAAAATAGTCCGATGTTACTGTTTGAACTAACGTAGCAACGGCAGGAACTGCTTCGATAGCGTTTTTGAGGAGCTTTCTGATTACAGATTTGAAAACATCGCTGCTTGCTTTAAAAGTAGCACAATTCATTATGTCAAACCTTGGAAAGTATCTCGATATCCCTGCCCTGATGCCAAAGTAACTGCACACTGTATGTTTTGCCATTTGATGTATATGTCTGGACCGCTGCGTAAAGGAGGTTTCTGCCCGTTACTTCTCCGCTGTTTTCTTGTCCCTCTTGTCTTTTTCTTTTCTTCACTGGGGACTCATCAGCCACTAACCATTACTCCAAATTACTGTGCTCTCCAAATATATTAAAATGAATGTTAAAATCCTCCATGTTGCTCTCACCCGACAGCGGAAAACTAAAGACAATCAGACAGTTTGCTTGCTTTTCAAACTGTTACATTTGAAAAACAGTGAGAGCGTCTCTTGTCAGTTTGAAAAGCCAACGGTAGGACCTGCTTGCGTTTTTGAGGAGCTTTTTGATTACAGATTTGAAAACATCGCTCCTTGCTTTAAAAGTAGCACAATTCATGATGTCAGACCTTGGAAAGTATCTAGATATCCCTACCCTGATGCCAAAGTAACTGGCAAGTGAATATGTGTCGCCGTTTGATGTCTATGTCTGGACCGCTGCGTAAAAAGGAGGGTTTCTGCCCCGTTACTTCTCCGCAGTTTTTCTTGTCCCAGTTCCAAAAGCAAACTGCATGCAGTTTGCTTTTCGGCCCAACTGTATACAGTTCAATCGACCGGACTTCTTTCTGAAGATGTGAGCTTCCTTAACAACGGTCAATAAGTGCTTGACAGCGGTCTGTCTGTTCGGTATTAACAACGTGTCACGTGTTCTGAATTGACCAATCAGAATCGAGTATTCAACTAAGCCATGTAATAAAGGAGGCTAATGTTGGGCTATAAAGGAACTACAGCTCGGTCACATGACTTCACGTCACCACCGCTAAGCTAAAGGAGGCTAATGTTGGGCTATAAAGGAACTACAGCACGGTCACATGACTTCACGTCACCACCGCTAAACTAAAGGCAACTAATGTTGGGCGTGATGACGTTTAGTCGTCTCATTTAAACACTTTAAATTCACCAGTGGGGTATTTACTGACGTCTTTTATGTTAAAGAACAAAACGTTAAAATCTCTTTAGCCTCAGACCTTATTTCCGGCTAACAACCAAACTCACAATCCGAAAACCTTTGACTTCTAGACGAGGGAAAGGAATTCTTCAAATGACTCCTTTCTGGGTTTTAGGACTCATTCCTTTACCACTCTATGAGATTATGTTTGAACCCTTTACCTGGTTGTAGCCCTTTTTCGACTTGGAGCTCTTCAGGACTTCTGTCATTGTCAGCTGCAGACTTTCTATTCTTGTATCTGAACAGAAGAGATTTGATTTGCTTGGAAAACAAATAATATATATATCGTATAAAACCACAGGAAGGCTCAGTTATACACACCTAGCTGCTCAGGTTTCCTGCAGGCTTTGTAAAGATTTATTGACGTGCAAACCATCTCCGTCTGGGTCCACTGACTCCTCCCACTGACGGCCACCTGTAAACGGGTGCAGGTGTAGAAACACATTAGAGTGCGTTATTGTTTGTGTAGACAGGAAATCTGTGTGCGTCAATCAGGAAAATACCTTGTTGTAGCCAACTCGCAGATCTAAAGGAACAGCCTCCCGCTCTTTGTCTATTCCAAACCTTTTGCTGGCAGCACCTACAGAAATACACATTAGACCGTGCGTGTGTGTGTGTGTGTGTGTGTGTGTGTGCGCGCGCGCGCGCGCGCGTGCGTGTGTGTGTGTGTGTGTGTGTGGTTGTCTGGGTTTGTCTGTCTGAGTGTGACTCACCCATGGCCTTCACCGCTCTGATTCCTGCAGAGTGTCCGAGCTCCAGAGAGTGGAGGAACACCTCCCTCCTCCTCTCTCCTCCAGCCAGGGTCAGCTGTGTGGAGGAGGACACATTTGTATTAGCATCCCCATTAGCATTAGCACTAGCTATCTTCCTGATGTCCACACACACACACACACAGGTAAAAAACATATGTACACACTATGCAGCGGTGCAGGGATGATGTCCTTTTGTAAGCCGACCCTGAAGGTAGAATCTCTCTGGTTCCCTTGACAAAAAGCCAATGGGATTTTTCCATGGGATTTGGGATTATTGCAGAAAATAATCTCAGTGGAAAACAAAAGTTTATGAGACTTCCACGTTTTGTTCAGGTCCCATCACACGGCCATTTCTACTGATCATAGTTCCAGTGCTGAGGTCTTCTAGAATAGATCCACATTGTTCAATGTTCCAAACTCACTTTGGTTTCTCACAGCATCTCTGTATTCACTCTCTGTCCTACACGGCGTGTTGGAGCTCCTGCCCCCCCCCTATGAGCCCACTGTGCTCTCATTCCTGCACCACTCTTGGGCCTATTCCTCAACTAATAACAAACTTTATCTACAAATAAATAGTAATTCATGACAAACATAAGTCCATTAGTCTGAAATGATTTTTGAATTCTATATTTGTCTTTTCTGCACTCTCAGACATATTCAATTCCAAGAAAATAGGGTTTAAAAGGTATTCAGGTGTGTGTGTGTGTGTGTGTGTGTGTGTGTGTGTGTGTGTGTGTGTGTGTGTGTGTGTGTGTGTGTGTGTGTGTGTGTGTGTGTCTCTCACCTCTGCCTGGTAGAGCTGCAGCAGAACAGCCTGGTCCGCATGTCGACAGTAATAAAGCACCATGTCAGTCAGCAGGTTCTCCGTGCTGCTCACTTCCTTACAGGCAGGCTGCACACACACACACACAGTCAGCACTTATATCAGAACAACTTCACCCTGTTTACAAACGACTTGTGAACAATTATTTTAAAACTCCTAATTTTCCATAAAATGCATAAAAGGCTCCCTCTTGTTTCCCCTTAAGTTTGTAATGTATATCATCCAAAGAGGCAGGAAGACATTTTTCCAAGATAAAGCTATGAGACGATTAGCATGGAGGAGGCACTTATTAAAGCTTCTTATTTGTATTGGATGATAGGCATATCATCCCGTCTGCCTGACACAAAAACTCCCTAATTCCCCTCGAAAAAAATCCTGGTCTGTTACGTGAGCCGTTTTTCTAAATGTAAAAGCTCATAAAGGGTGCCTCTTGATGTCGCTGAAGGAATAAGATGCCAGAATAAACCCTTTAACATGAACTGTTATCTTGAGTGATGTGACGCATGGAGCAGAAAGATGGCGGACCTGACAGAGGACTTCAGAGGACAGGCTGAGCAGACTGAGGACGTTCCTCTCGTACCACGAGTCCATCAGACCCAGCATGTGGGCGATATCAGTGGAGTCCTCCAACACACCACCATTACACTCCTGGAACAATAAAAGGACACAAGGGAATACAGGAATTACATTTAATTATAGTTTACTGTTAACATGTCTGTGAAAAGTAGTATCTTCTAATGACTTCTGAATTCTTGATTCTGATTGGTCCATTTTTTTACTTTCTGGAGTCTGTTATTACTTAATAGCAGACTGTTGCTAAGAACACTCTAATTTGTTCTTTCAAGTATGGACAGTAACGTTTAACACACGAGGGGTAATTTATATTGTTATGCACAGCTTAGTTGAATACTAGATTCTGATTGGTTGGTTTGGAAATGAGTGGTCTATTATTACTTAATAGCAGACTGTTGCTAAGGAGGCTCCGATCAGTTCTTTCAAGCATGGACAGTAAGTTTAAACTAGTGATTCCACACCAGGGGTAATGTATGTTGTTACCCACAGCTTAGTTGAATACTTGATTCTGATTGGTCGATGTTAGACTTTCTACAGTCTGTTATTTCTCTATAGCAGACTGTTGCTAAGGGGACGCTCTGATCTATTATTTCAAGCATGGACAGTAAGTTTAAACTAGTGATTCCACACCAGGGGTAATGTATGTTGTTACCCACAGCTTAGTTGAATACTTGATTCTGATTGGTCGATGTTAGACTTTCTGCAGTCTGTTATTTCTCTATAGCAGACTGTTGCTAAGGGGACGCTCTGATCTGTTCTTTCAAGTATGGACAATAAAATTTAAACTAGTGATTCCACACCAGGATTAATGTTTGTTAATATACACAGCTTAGTTTAATACTTGATTCTGATTGGTTGGTTTGGACATACAGTGGTCTGTTATTACTTAATAGCAGACTGTTGCTAAGGTCGCTCTGATTGAGAGTCGAGATGCAGTTATATCCATTAGCAGAACTGTTATTTTCAAGCTTTTCTATTTCTAAACTACTTTTGAGTCTTTTTTTGGTCAACAATATTGCATCTTGATATCGTCACAGTTGGTGTTTAATGATATCCGTGCCGATTTTTCATGGTCTCGTCTTAGCCATTGAAAAATAGACTGTTGTACATATTCGGCTATAGTCGTTTTTGTGGTTAGATTCTTAAGTTAGAGTACCATTGAAAAATACTGCTCTACAAGTAAAAGTCCTGCATTCAAATCTTACTGAAGTTTAGGTACAATAATTGACATGAAGATATATTAAAAGAACTTGAGTAAATGTCCGTTATTATATCCCACCACTGTGCTTACACTAGTTGGTCATTGGTCGGCTATTTTTATTTTATTTAGTCCTGTAATGAAGGTGTATTTTCATATTAAGTCAACCTCATCCTGAGAAATGTTGACAAAGATGGCGCCGGTGATGATGGCTGCCGTGTCTTTCGCTCCTCTCCAACTCTGCCTTTTTTCTGCTTTATTTCCAGTTTGTTTCCAATTCCTTGTATATAGACTATTCTGCACTATTTCTATTATATTCTAACCCTATTTTAACTATTGTATCTGTTTTATTGTGTTGCACTGTTGGAGGAGCCTGTCACCTAAGATTTTCATCGTCATAACTACACTGTATGTACAAGTGATAAAAAAAGCCTTGAATCTTGAATGTTTTAATACTAGGACTGGTATACACAGTCACAGATGTTCTCACCACAGAAGCAGCCGATCTTGAGCTTCCTGTCGACCCCTCAGTGGAAGTGTTTCCTCCTCCTGCACTTCCTGTCGTCCTCCCTCTGGTGGGAACGAGGTAAAACTGCAGTTTGCACGTCTTGGTGAGTCGTGGACATTTGCTCTCCTTCTGCTGCAGGTCGCTGTACGCCCTCGCCAGCCTCCCTGCCTCCTTATCTCCTCCAAACACCACCACTCGGACCAGCGTGGGCACTTTTCATGGAAAAGAAAAGTGGTTTAACGGCCAAAGATTCACGAGGGAAGACTTAAAACAGGTTTAATTATCCTAATTCGTGGAAACAGTATTTTATCTTTCCATCCATCTATCTATCTATCCATCCATCTATCTATCCATCCAGCTAGCCAGCGAGCGAGCCAGCGAGCCAGCCAGCGAGCCAGCCAGCCAGCCAGCCAGCCAGCCAGACAGCGAGCCAGCGAGCGAGCCAGCCAGCGAGCCAGCCACCCAGCGAGCCACCGAGCCAGCGAGCCAGCGAGCCATCCAGCCAGCCATCCAGCCAGCCAGCCAGCCAGCCAGCCATCCAGCCAGCCAGCCAGCGAGCCAGCGAGCCAGCCAGCCAGCCAGCCAGCCAGCGAGCCAGCAGCCAGCGAGCCAGCGAGCCAGCCAGCCAGCCAGCCAGCCAGCCAGCCAGCCAGCCAGCCAGACAGCCAGCGAGCCAGCCAGCCAGCCAGCCAGCGAGCGAGCCAGACAGCCAGCCGGCGAGCGAGCCAGCCAGCCAGCGAGCCAGCCAGCCAGCGAGCCAGCCAGCCAGCGAGCCAGCCAGCGAGCGAGCCAGTCAGCCAGCCAGCGAGCCAGCCAGCCAGCCAGCCAGCCAGCCAGCCAGCCAGCCAGCCAGCCAGCGAGCCAGACAGCGAGCCAGCCAGCGAGCGAGCCAGACAGCCAGCCAGCGAGCGAGCCAGCCAGCCAGCGAGCCAGCCAGCCAGCCAGCGAGCGAGCCAGCGAGCCAGCCAGCGAGCCAGCCAGCGAGCGAGCCAGACAGCCAGCCGGCGAGCCAGCCAGCGAGCCAGCCAGCCAGCGAGCCAGCCAGCAGCCGGCGAGCGAGCGAGCCAGCCAGCCAGCGAGCCAGCCAGCGAGCCAGCGAGCCAGCCAGCCAGCGAGCGAGCCAGCCAGCGAGCGAGCGAGCCAGCCAGCCAGCGAGCGAGCGAGCCAGCCAGCCAGCGAGCGAGCCAGCCAGCCAGCCAGCGAGCGAGCTAGCCAGCCAGCCAGCGATCCATCCAGCTATCCATCCATCCATCCATCTATCCATCCATCCATCTATCCATCCATCTATCCATCCATCCATCCATCCATCCATCCATCCATCCATCCATCCATCCATCCATCCATCTATCCATCCATCTATCCATCCATCCATCTTACCTTCCTCCACCACCCCTTCGTAGCAGCTCAGGATCGGTCTCCTACGGACACAAACGTGCTTCCTCGGGGAAAGGGGATCCGGATGTTTGGAGAGGAACGTCGGGTGTTTGAGCTGCGATTCATTTCTTTGAGTGTCTTTAGTGAAATCGACCCGGTTGCCCATACTCTGAACTCTCCGGCAGCTCCCCGGGCTTCGTGGAGTCTTGAAGAACGAGGAGAATCGCTCCACGCCTAAGATGCTTCTCGACTTCTTCTTGGGTTTCTTCCGAAGCTTTGGCGGTCCCTCTTGTACGTCTTCGTGGGTTATATCCTCACTGAAGTCGCTCTCCACGCCTGAAGATCCAGAAGGCGTGGAGAAGGAGTATCCGGAGTCTCTGGAGGAGGAGGAGGCGAAGGAGATACGATTGTTCAGAAAGTCCACATCTTTGTTCCCCTCGGCCTGGTCTTCCTCGTCCACGCTGGTGTCGTTTTTATCCTCCTCGTCTATTTCTGCCTCCAGGAAACAATCCGCAGCGGAGTCCATGTCGGAGTCCAGAAGGCTGTTCAGGAAATCTGCAGGAATGGGGAGAAGATTTGAGAAATGTTACGGGTAATTACGTATATGTTGATTTTTATCCTTAAGTCATTGCTAGGTAAGCTGCCCTTATATATCTCCAGACTTCTGTCCTTTTATACTTGCTTTTTTAATACCAGACGAGCAGCCAATGGGATGCTTTTAAATGTTCCTTTGATGCAGTCAGAGCTCGGTAAAGCTGCATTCTCCCACTATGCTCCCGTTTTATGGAATACGCTGCAAGTAAAACTTTGTCTCGAGGCTCTTCCTACTGTAAATGCTTTTAAAGGTATGCTACGATTAGCCCTTCATGAAACATGATGCTATTGCTGATGTGATTACGCTTCTTGCCACTGCACAAATGGCCTTCTGGATTTATATTTGAATTGTATGTTTTTTTGTTTAATGCCCTTGTTTTATGTTGAAACTTGTTGTGTGCCGTGTTGGTCAGGACTCCCTGGAAGAAGAGATCTTGTATCTCAATGGGACATTCCTGGATAAATAAAGGATAAATAATAAAAAAATAATATCTATCATCATCTAATCTATTTTATTATATTTACTTGCACTATTTTATCTGTTTTATTGTGTTGCTCTGTTGGAGGAGCCTGTGACCTCAGAGCTACTGTGTATACACATGACAATAAAAGCCTTGAATCTTGAATATCTAGAATGCTGGATTTGAGATTGTCCGTTTCTAAATGTTTTCACTGTGTATTATACAGTCAGTGTAACATGTCATGCTTTGTGATGTGTCGTCTGCGTGTTGTCCTTTGCCTCATTTAACATTTTTACTGGACCAGTCTTGTATTAATAACCTGATTGTGTGTTGTTTGATCTTTCTCTGCTGCCGCCCCTAAACTGTGGAACGACCTGCCCTCGCTCACCAGACAGGCGCCCACACTGACTGCTTTTAAATCCCGTCTTAAAACCCCCCTCTTCTCCTTGGCATTCAGAAACAAGTAGATGCTTTTATTTGCTTTCAGTGGTCTATTGTTTTTATTATATGGCTGTTATTTATTTTTTAATTATTACGTTTATTATGGTTTGTTTTGTGTTTGTATCTTGTATTTATATTATGTTGTGTGAGCTTATCTCTCTGCACAGCACTTTGGTCTGAAGGTTTTTAAAGTGCTATATAAATAAAGTTGGATTGGATTGTTTTGTGTACCTTTATTGAAACAAATCAATAAAAAAAATAGACAAATCTAGTGAATAATGCAACATTTGAAAGTGATTCAAATTGACTTTATAACCAATAATATGTAAAGTATCTCTGGAATAAAAAGGTTGTGGGTTCATCTTTAAAAATAATGTTATAGTAAAGTCTAGAGGTATTTCGATTCATATATGTACTTGTATACAATTTCTTATATGGATTTAAATGTATTTTTAATGTATGTGTTAATAAGTATTTTCGCTTTGTTTGTATTATTATTTTATGATTTAAAGTATATTTATCAATCACGAATTTATGAATGAATTTCATTTCATGTTTTAGTACTGTATTACTGTTTCAGCCCCCGTACATTCCTTTGCTAAATTCCTATCTTGAGACTTGAAGTAATATATATGTTCTTGTATTGTTATATTTGAAATGGATCATACATTTATATATTTTTTTACCATTACATTTGAGGCTGTTAACCAAAAACTATTTAATTGGATTACTCATGTGAGGGTTTTCTGCACTTTGCTCCAACTAACTTGGTTTTCTTGTACTTTGATATTGATTAGTTTAATTTATTACATGGCGTAGTTGAATACTCAATTCTTAACATGCGACACGTTGTTAATGCAGTAGCACAGACCGCTGTCAAAACGGAGCGCTGGACGTCAGATAAGTGAACAGAAGAAGGCAGAGAGGAAGTAAACACCGGTACGTCCACACAGCAGCTTCAGAAGAATCTTCCACCGCTTCTCTGCCCATTGACTTTGAATGGGGATGACGTCACTTTGCCTCGCTTTTCGCCGAACTGCATTGTGGGGGAGCGAGGCGAAGATTTCCAGGATGTCCAGGATCTCCAGGATTCCAATGTTGAGCAATGTTCAACTTTTGAAGCTGAGCTGAAAGCGTCAGCCAATCAAACACGTTTATGCAAATCTGACAGTACAAGCGCTAGCCAATCAAACCGCGTGTAAGCAGGGAGAACCAGACCGCAGTTCATTTCCTCATATTCCAAACGAGAAATTACGGTAGCAAATCACCCGGTTCTTTACGACCAGAACTATTACCGGGATACAAACCGGAGGAACCAGCATGGAGGGAGGTGGCAGAGACAGTGGGGGAACTGGTAGGGTTTCGCCTGTTTGGGGAGTTTATATATATATATATATATATATATATATATATATATATATATATATATTGCTCGCATAAAATCCCCGGGGTTTTTTGCTTTGTATGTCGGGGGCGGGAGATTCATGTGATTGGTTGTTGGTCGCAAAAAACCCCCAAGCTGTCAGACACGCCCAGCTCCAAGATGTTCAAGATTTTTGAAAAGCTGCTGTGTGGACGTAACACGGTATGAGCTCTGTAGAGTTAAGGACTTGTTAGTGGATCAGAAACTGGAAACAGAGTTGGACCGTGCTGCCGTAAAGTTGTTGCTGTCGCAGTTCCAGCCGTTGGTGCGAGTTTTTTTTTCTTAGTGGAAGAAATACGATAATTTTTAAGTCAAAAAAATCATTTCAATTAATATTGGGAGTCGATTCATTAGATTGTTTAGTAGGGACAATGTGCAGCGACTTGGTCGTTATGGGGAGAATAACCCCGACAGGCTGATCAGGACCTTGATCATAATGACCGCCTTGCTGCACATTATCCCGTACTTCATAAATAAATAAAGATATAGAAACTTACCAAAGCTGTCGTTTTCCCAGGAGCACGTGTAACATTTGGGTGAGGGCAGCACGAGAGTCTCAACATGTCCTAAAGAGAAAAGGTCATGTTAAATAAGTACTACTGTTTACATCAGTGTGCTAACATTTAAAATAAATAAAGCATTTCTCAAATTGTTTAAAAATGACTAATAGAGGTGGCAACAGAGACACGCAGGCGATGAGTGTGTAAACAATGCTAAATAAATGGAACAGTGTAAATAATTCATCTGTGTGTAATGTTGGATTAATGTTAAACTTGGGCCTGCAACCATAGCTGTATTTTATTTTGAAAATCCACAGCGGATGTGTGTACTACATGCGGAGCTTTCAGCCAACGATCTGAGTCTGTTGGCTCGGACATAAAATCCGTCATAAATGTAGTCTACATTTTATATGCGGTGTAAAACCTATTTTAAATATATCTATAGATATATATATATATATATATATATATATATATAGATAATAAGTGTCAGTGCTATTTTAGGTTGTATTAGCGTGCATTTCTTGTTCGGAAAGTGGTGCTGTACTGAGAGTAAACAATACAAGGTGTCCCTATTTTTATATATATCTATATATACTTTATGTATATAATAAGTGTCAGTACGATTTTATTTAGTATTTGCGTGCATTTCTGAAAGTGGCGCTGCGGCTGTACTGATAGTAACTACAATACAAGATGTCCGTATATATCAATATATATATATATATACATACATATATACATATCAGGGTTTCCGCTAGGATTTTTTTCTCGCCGGCCAAATGTCCGGGCAGAATTTATTTTACCGGACTAATTTGAAACTTACCCGTCATATTTCAATAATAATAATAGTTGTGTAGCAGAGTTTCCGTTAGCAGGTAATTACCGGACTATGAGCGGATATGCTTCAGTTTAAAACTCAGTTCACGGGCTCATTTTTATATTGCTTCAGTTTATAAATCGTAACAGATCGAAAAATTCAGATTCATTTTTCAATAAATGATTCCACAAACAACAAACAACATAATTATTACATTCAAACAAACTACTTGTAGTAGATAACGTACATTATTCAGAAGTTTACATCAACTTTGAATAATAACACGGGAGAAACGGATCCTCTCTTTCCCTCTCTCTCTCTCCCTCTCTTTCCCTCTCTCTCTCTCTCCTGACAGCAGTCAGTTTCTCCTGCAGCTCGCTAAACAGAGGGCGGGGCTTCAGGTGATCATGCAGAGCTGCGTGTCTCGGTCAGACTCAGCAGCTGATCTGATCTCTCTCTCGCTCCGGTTACACTTCACTCGCGTTCATGTCCATATCGATCAGATCCAGCTCTCCTGATCGGCCTTTATAGAGAGCACCGATCAAACTATTAAGAGTGAATATCGGCCGATAATGACCGGCGGCCGATCGATCGGAGCCTCCCTAATTATTACCAGACATTTTGACCGTCAGGTTTTGAATTTACCGGTTTTTTATAAATGTTACCAGCTAAAAACCGGTAATTACCGGCTAACGGAAACCCTGATACATATGTATTATATTAAGTGTCACGATCCGATTTTATTTTGTATTTGCGTGCATTTCCTGTTTGGAAAGTGGCACTGTACTGATAGTGGTGATTTTATTTTGGAATTCTTAGCGTGCACTTCCTGTCCTGACAGTGGAGGTGTCCTGAGAGTGGAGGTCTGCAGGCAGACCCCTCTCAATTTGTTAGAGACTGTTGGAGTGGCAAGCAGGCCTTTTGTTTTTGGGTATTTGGGGAGTTAGAAGGTCCGTGTGTTGTTTTTGATTACCTACCTACCCCTCTCTATCTCGTTAGGTGGTCCGTGTCCTTAAGCAGTCACCTAATACGTTGAATAATTATCTATCCATGTCATGTTATGTTTATATCTTTGTTTACCAGTTTCAGTGCAGCCTTCAGGAGGAGAAGTGATGCTCTCTCCTAGTCTCTCCATACTCTGGATTAAAGTAGTCCTGGCTGTGCTGAGGTCAGCTGTAGACGCTGCGTTCTCCATGAGAGTATTCACCGTCTCCATCAAATACTCCAGCTCTCCAGGACGCTTACTCTGCAGGAACATTAGAGAAAGCTTCTTTAGGTGAGGAACCTATTAACTGCATTTTGACTGGTGTATCATCGACTACATGCAATGTGAGTCCCTGTCAAAGTAGAAGTACTCAGATCTTGTACTTGAGTAAAAGTAGAAGTACTCAGATCTTGTACTTGAGTAAAAGTAGAAGTACTCAGATCTTGTACTTGAGTAAAAGTAGAAGTACCCAGATCTTGACCTTGAGTAAAAGTAGAAGTACTCAGATCTTGTACTTGAGTAAAAGTAGAAGTACATAATATTTCTGACAACATTTAACAAAGTATAAGTTGACCAGGAGTGATGCCAACTTTTATTTAGGTCTTAATGTGTGCATATGTATAAATATATATATATATATATATATATATATATATATATATATATATATATGGGTACATATTTTTATATACATTTGTTTTTGTATTCTGGATTGTGGGAGACGGTATTTCGATCTCTCTGTCTGCACACACAAACGGAAAGATTGAAAATAAAGTTGACTTTGACTAGAGAATCCAGAACAGGTGTGAGGAGGCGGGTCACCTGCAGGGCGCCGCGGAGCGTCTGCAGCTTCTGATTGGATCCCAGAGCCGCCTGGAAGGCGTGGAGGATGAGGAGAACAGAGACGTCTCTGCAGGAGTCCTGGCTGCTGGTCAGCTGATCTGAGACGGATCGGACCTCCGGAGGGACGTCCTCCACCGGACCCACCAACAGCACCGTCCTGATAACATACGACACACACTCACTAGTCAAGAGCACTTGTTGGGTAAATACTGAGTGTCCTCTTCCAACATGAGAGTAGCATGCTAACAAAGGTATCCCAACTGTAGCTGTGAACATGACAGGATGTGAGATGACCTGGAAGAGCATCAGGACTGCTTGAGGCAGATGATAGCTATGTGATGAACATGATGATTCAGCCTCTATGGAGAGAGACATCAAGCATGCTCATTTCTGACGTGGAGCTAATCTGAAGTAAACATTGATACTGCTTTCTGTTCCTCCATCTTGTGACTGTGTGACTCCCTCTCTTGATATCAGCATGTGAAGGACACTGTTCAGGAACTAGTCTCTGTATGTGATGACTCCTTCCTTCTGGAGAGGATCACAGATACACGGATCCTGAGGCTGAAGCTCAAGCCGGAGACGAGTGAGAGTTAACATTTTTAAGTATTCAGAAAAAGTCTGAATTTCTCAAAATGTTGAGATTTTGAGAAAAAGTCAGAATTTTGAGAAAAAAATCAGATTTTTTTCCAGAAAAAGTCAAATTGTTGAGAAAAAAGTCAGAATTTTGAGAAAAAATCCGATTTTTTTCCAGAAAAAGTCAGATTTTGGGCGATTTTGAGAAAAAGTCAGATTTTTGGGGGATTTTGAGAAAAAGTCAGGATTTTGAGAAAAAGTCAGAATGTTGCGAGTTGTGTACATGACAGGATGTACTGCTTTCTACTCCTCCATCTTGAGACTGTGTGAATCCCTCTCTTGGATATCAGCATGTGAAGGACACTGCTCAGGAACTAGTTGATGCTCTGTATGTGATGTCTCCTTCCTTCTGGAGAGGATCACAGACACATGGATCCTGAGGCTGAAGCTCAAGCCGGGGACCAGGGAGATTATTCAACAGTGAAAATACTATTAAACAGATCCAAAGTGAAGTTCAGAGCCTTGATGAGGTGCCGTTAATCAAATAAATGAAGCCAATTTGAATAGCTTATGTCTTTAGGTGTGAGAGCCGGACTCACATGGTTTTGGAGTGGTGCATCTCAGGGGAAAGGCCCTGCTCTGACTGAACCAGTCTTTGAAATGAAATACCTGAAACAAAAGGAGGAAGACCGTTCAGTGTACTGCATCTCGGAGGGTAAACAGCGCCCCCCTGTGGTCACACTGATACATGATTTGTCTTACATAGCTCTTTCAGATGAACCTCGAACCACCAATTTAGGACTCACATCTATAGTTTAGAAATGTCCTTAAAGTTGTCTTCTGGCCACAGTTGCCAATGTGTTCTGTGTGTGGAGTCATTTTAACTTCATCCATTCATTTATATTCCTCCTTATCCTGACATTAATAATCTGTTTTCTCACTGACATCTCAGGGCTTCTGTCCATACTGTTAATTTAAATCATTACCATAGACCCCATACTTGATCCCAATCCTTGAATGAACACACAGGACGGACATCAGGTGTATTTTATTGCAGCAGTCACCTGGTGCTCTGAGCTCCTGCTGCAGGACGTTCAGCAGCCGCTTGCTGGCCGAGCTGCAGGGCTCCGGCCAGGTCAGGAAGCTGTGGAACAACAGGTAGGCTTCCTGCAGCAAAACCAGGTCTGCAGCCACATGAGGAGCCTGAGAGAAACAAGGACCCAGAGGCTGGAAATCAATGGTTTTCTGAGTGTGTTTTTGGTTATTAGCCTGCAATAAGGTCTGTGGTTAACTCAAGGCGAAGAGATTTTTATTTTACGACAGCAAATACCCCACTGGTGGACTTAGAAATAGATGTTGCTAACAAGTGTCTAAATGAGACGATTAAACGTCATCACGACCAACATTAGCCGCCTTTAGCTTAGCGCTGGTGACGTGAAGTCATGTGACCGTGCTGTAGTTCCTTTATAGCCCAACATTAGCCGCCTTTAGCTTAGCGGTGGTGACGTGAAGTCATGTGACCGTACTGTAGTTCCTTTATAGCCCAACATTAGCCGCCTTTAGCTTAGCGGTGGTGACGTGAAGTCATGTGACCGTGCTGTAGTTCCTTTATAGCCCAACATTAGCCGCCTTTAGCTTAGCGGTGGTGACGTGAAGTCATGTGACCGTGCTGTAGTTCCTTTATAGCCCAACATTAGCCACCTTTAGCTTAGCGGTGGTGACGTGAAGTCATGTGACCGTGCTGTAGTTCCTTTATAGCCCAACATTAGCCACCTTTAGCTTAGCGGTGGTAATGTGACGTGATGTGACCGTGCAACCCTGTCTCGCGGCATTTCGTGTAATAGTCCCGAAATTAATGTAATCTATTGATTCGTGTTCACCAACACGATTTTCCCCTTTTTTTGGTGTCACACAGAACGATTTTAAAAGTAATGTATTTCTATTGGTAGTGTGTTTCGTGCCTGCACCACGTATTTTTGTCCGGTCGGGTCTTGGTAGACCGGAAGCTGTGGGGTTCATAAAAACCTTTTCGTACTCAGTATCAAGCCACGATTATTATTTTTATTTTAAATTATATAATGTCGGACTTTTTTTGCCGTCCGTGAGGAAAAGAAATGGGGCTCAGAGCCTCAGAATACTGACATCTGTATTTTTTAAATCTTTTTTTCCTTCTAATTTGTTATTATTTACATTGCTTTTTAAATCGTTCTGTGTGACACGAAAAAAATTGGGAAATCGTGATGGTGAACACGAATCAATAGATTAACTTTGTGACCATAACACGAAATGCCGTGAGACTGGGTTGGATCGTGCCATAAATTGTAGCAACAGTACATTTTAAAAATAAAATCCTCTTACTTTAAGCAGGGTAGAAGAGAACAGGAGGGTAAGTGGCACCACCAGTTCATACCGACACTCTTCCAGCACCTGTAAAAGACGGAAGAATCCTGAAATTAAACTTATTCCTCGTATAGCTCTCTGGGAAATGATGTTGTTGTTGTTTCAGCTCTCTTTTCACCTCCTTTGTTTTCTTCAGTATTTTCTGCAGAAGTATGAGGAAGTTTTCTGGATGTCTCTTCACAAGTTCCTCCAAACACCAGCGGTTAATGCACAGCCCGGCTGAACAGACAAACAGACACACTTATTTCTCCTTTTAGCTTTCATTCTGCTGTCAAAACACGTTCAATACACACACAGAGACAGAACAATGGTTATGCCACTTCTCTTTGTGGCCAAAAGTGTAGATGTAGTTGTTTTAGGAAGTCGTCGACAATAAAACTTGCACTAAAGAGTATGTAGTGTCTCTACTTTAAAGAGTCCTCTCCTGCTGATGTTCAGGTGTATATCAGTATGTAGTGTCTCTACTTTAAAGAGTCCTCTCCTGCTGATGTTCAGGTGTATATCAGTATGTAGTGTCTCTACTTTAAAGAGTCCTCTCCTGCTGATGTTCAGGTGTATATCAGTATGTAGTGTCTCTACTTTAAAGAGTCCTCTCCTGCTGATGTTCAGGTGTATATCAGTATGCAGTGTCTCCATGCTTTAATGTTCAAAAATCTCTTCACTGTTCTCATGCTGCAGCACCTCTTTTCACCCTCCGTCTGAAACCAGAGCCCAGTCTGCTCTGATTGGTTAGCTGGCCGGCTCTGTTGTGATTGGTCAACCGCCTACAGATGTCCCGCCCCTTAGCTTATCACGAACAATGTGTTGAAGCGCTAGCGAATAGGTGTGTGAATGTTACAATACCTCATTCACACCAACGCAAATCCGGTTCAAGCTCCGTGCTAGAGCTTTTCAGGTTCAGAACCGGTTCTTCGGTTTAGCTCCGGCTCTGTTCACACCGCCCAGAGTCCGACTGGTGCTGCGTCATCGTTTGAGTCATGACGTAACTGTTTGCGTGCCTGCTTCATAAAGCCAAACCGCGCGGAAACCCCTCACAGCTGACACCGACAACAACAACAACAATGGCTGATTGTGCTCCAGCTTCCTCTGCACCTCTCAGAAGACCAGATTCCCAGCAGGTCGTTGTGTACAAACTAGATAAAACGCGGGCTTGTTGTTGTTGTTCAGGAGTTGATCCCGCCCCGGCCCCCGCCTCGACGTAAGCGTGGCGTATATGCGGTGCTTTTGCTCTAGCCGGACAATTTGTTGGTGCTTGAAACGAACCGGATTCCGGAGCCAAGAGGCGGCTCCGCTGCGGTGTGAACAGGAAAAACCGGTGCTTTTCAAGCTCCAGCTCCGAACCACCCTTGGGATTTTAGCCTTTCCAGACCATTCACATGCACTAAAACCGAGTGCACGTCAGGGAGAAGCCAAAAAATCCCAATCGTGCCTCTTTAACCACGGACACTCCTCCACACGCTGTCACCTATCTCTCCGTGTCACCACTTTCAATTCCCGTTTGTCTTTGACAGACGGACAACATGTTCCTTTTTTGGTATCTGTGACAAGCTTCATTCAATGGATGTTAACATAATTGTGCATTTTACGCTACTACGTGGAAGTGAATATTAACACGTACATATATAAAACTATTGTTTACAGAAAAAAGGATTATATATTATTCAAGAGAACATGCTAAAGGAATATTTACACTTTTAAATGTAATGTTTTTCATTATAACATCAAGAAGCACGCCTTGCCTCTCTGCTCGTCTGTCCTGCATCGTGGCTTTACAATCACCTTACACCGTTCTCCTTTATCCTTCCGTCCTCTTTCTTCTCGTCTTTCTTCCTAGTAGCTGCTTGTGACGTATCGTGCTTTTAGGGTGTCGATTATCATCTGGCAGCTGGACATTAACCATGTTGACTAAGGCTGCCCCATTTACTCTTTTGTGTGTCAAAGCAGGGGTGTCAAACTCAAGGCCCGGGGGCCAAATCCGGCCCGCGCCCTCATTTTATGTGGCCCGCAAGAGCTTGCAAAGAATACAATATACAATACAAGAGGTGTCGTTGTTGAATATTTGCTTTCAATGATTTTCCCTAGACTTCTGCTTTCAGACGAAGATATTACCAGAACTGATAATAATCCAATGCCTGGCCAACAATGTAATATAATACATTATTTAATATATATTATATATTTACATATGTATATTTATATATAATTAAAATTACAACCGGCCCTTTGAGTGCAACCATAATGCTGATGTGGCCCGGAGTGAAATTGAGTTTGACTCCCCTGTGTTAGAGTTAATTAAAGCGGACTGTCCACGAAACCAGAAACTAATAAACCATTTTATTATTTTGCATTAAACTGTGAAACAAAATGACTTTATTTAAATAGTTAAGTTCAAGAACATCTTTGAATTAAGAATGATAGACTTAACAAAGTGTCAGGTTATTCATTTCCTTAGCGAACGCTCATCTTGATTCTTAATGTTTCTAATTCTGCTTTGATTGTGAATTGCAAACAAATAGGGCCGTGTGCAAACTTTTCTCACCAACATTGGTTCAACTTATCATTTGTACTTTTTACCACACGTAGTTTTCTCCTGTGGGACATTATGTATCCACAGCATTGTGTTCGTGTTATGTTACCATTAAAAGCATAATGTCTTACCGTTCCAGAGTTGTTTATCCGGAGTGTCGATGCCCAAACCACAGAGGCAGCGCTCGAGGACATGCTGGATCCGATCCTCCGTGCACGAGCTCGACTCCATCTTCATCATCATCTTCTTCTGCTGCTGTGTGAACATCCACGGCAGATAAAAACCAACAGGAAGTCCCGAAATAAAAAAAAAAAAAGAATTACAGCCTTCGATTGTGTTCCGGGAAACCTAAAAAAGAACTTCCTGTTGTGGCCGTTTCCAGCACTTTGTGATCATTATGGTTCCTCTCGGGAGACAATCAAACAGTGTTGAGTTAACGGCTCCGTCGCACTAACAGATGCACAAATAGATCGCGAGGGCAAAGACGCGGTGCCACTTCCTACCCCAAGCTGTGAGCGGGTCGCAGCCTGCGGCGGCAAACCGGAGATGAGCTGGTCGAAAACATCAGCCACAACTCCTACTTCTCTACTTCATTCTTAAAAAGCTCCCGCAGCTGCTGACTCAGCACTGCGTATGACTCAGAAGCTGCTGACTCAGCACTGCGTATGACTCAGAAGCTGCTGACTCAGCACTGCGTATGACTCAGAGCCGCGACGGAGATGAGTCGTGCAAGCGCAACTTCCCATTTTGGGGTTTTAACAACAGACATTTAGCCAAGTGAGAGCAACAAACCCCGATCTAGAGTTATGGACTAAACACGTTTGCTTTCTACAGATCATATGACCCCTGTGGTGAGGCTGCATCTGATGAGAGACGAGACCGACCGCACGGACCGCACGAAGAAATAGAACATGTTCTGTTTCACTGGGGAGATTTAAAGGGCACCTATCATGCTGTTTTTGGGCATATATTATAGATATATACAAATATATAAAAAACATATCTATGAAGTAGGGATGCTCCGATCGCCAATTTCGGAGCCGATCGCCGGAATCAGTCTCGGCCGATACCGATCGAGTGGGCGGGGCCTAAATGGAAGATTTAAACATCACTTTAAATCTTCCATTTAAAGTGATGTTTAAACCCAGTTAATGCTCATTCTCTGGAGCTTCCACAAACAACAACAACAACAACAATCAACTAATTATTACATTCAAATTATGTACATTATTCAGGTTTACATTCACTCAACATAACACGGGAGAAATTAGTGGAAGCTCTCTCTCTCTCTCTCCCTCTGTCTGTCTCTCTCTCCCTCTGTCTCTCTCTCCCTCTGTCTCTCTCTCCCTGTCTCTCTCTCTCTCCTCTCTCTCTCTCTCTCTCTCTCTCTCTCTCTCTCTCTCTCTCTCTCTCCCCCTCTCCCTCCCTCTCTCTCTCTCTCTCCCTCCCTCCCCTCTCCCCTCTCTCCCTCTGTCTCTCTCTCTCTCCCTCTCTGTGTCTCTCTCTCTCTCTCTCCCTCTCTCTCTCTCTCTCTCTCTCTCTCTCTCTCTCTCTCTCTCTCTCTCTCTGTCTCTCTCTCCCCCCTGTCTCTCTCTCCCTCTGTCTCTCTCCCTCTCTCTCCCTCTCCTCTCCCTCTCTCTCCCTCTCTCTCTCCCTCTCTCTCCCTCCCTCCCTCCTGACAGCCGGTCAGTATCTCATGCAGCTCACTGATCCAGACAGTGAAGAATAAATATATTTATAACTAGTGTAGCTTGTTCCAGAGGTAGATACAATAGCTAAGTGTGTGAGGTCTATCTCTTAGTGTGTCGCTCCGCTCACCGGTCCGTCTCAGCGGGCGGAGCTGCAGGATTTCTGCTTCACGTTGCATTCCGCTATTTTACTGTCTTTTTCGGACACCTTCAAATACTGCCAGACCGGTGAAGCCATGTTGGCGAGCTTGTTTAGCCGCACACACAGAAAAGTGTCATTTATTTTACGTCATGCGATCGGCTCTCGCGATCGGCATGTTTAGAGAGCACCGATCGATCGGTAGAGAGCGAGTATCGGCCGATCGGAGCATCCCTAATATGAAGTGTTTTGCTCAAAATACAGATCATGCATTTTAGACATCCCTCATATCCCTCTATTCCAGTCCTGTTAGAGAACTGCAGGTTCGGGGTCCTTAGCTTGAAAAAAGAGAAAGTGGAGCTAATGCCCGCTCAGAACTATAGGAGATACAGCTAAATGATTAGCCATATCATGTTCCAAACCACATCAAGGATTCTCTCTGAAACAGTCTGGAGCTCAAAGGCTTTCTCTCTTGCCGGTTACACCACAAGGCGAGTTCCTTTTTACTTCCTGCTTCTTCACACACATGCTCTCCAGCACAGGTTAGCTCTGAGTGTTAGCGATGCTAATGTAAACACCGACCATATTACGTCCAGAACAGTCGGGCATTGTTTCTGATAGCGACGTTTCTGATTGGCCCGTGGGTCCACATTTCAGATGTTACGTCATATCGGACGCAAATCTGGATCAGCTCCGTTGTTCCCCGTTTTTAGAGATGTGGGTACGGAGGAAAAGAGAGAGGGTTTTATTCTCTGACGCTGCGTGAGTTCCCCGACACACCGGGGACACATATGTATAAAATACTTCAGTGCATTATACAGTAGGTCCCCTTTAAGAATACTTCTCCGCCAATTTGCAAAGAAAGGTTTCAATAAGACTGCAATGAGATGTACCTCTTGATAAGAAAGAAGCGTTTCCTCCTAGTTGGCGTCCAGGATGTGGATGTGCATTAGGAAGCAGCGATCGGGCCCAGCTGTGTCGTTGAATAATGCGTTTAGTGACAGAGCTGGAGAGCTGGGTCACCTGGGCTCGTGAAAACAGGAAAGGGCCTACAGGGAAATATGAATGAGCCGTTAAGAAAGGACAATGAGAGAAGCTGCCCCTCACCATAAAGCCTCCACACAGGAGAGTGTGTTCACAGCTACAGTCTCCTACTCTTCATTGACTGTGAGCGCCAGCTACTGTATATGTGTGTTTATACAATTGATAGAAGATAAGACTTAAATGATTTGTTTCATTCTAACTGTTGAACTGTTCATCCATTACTTTAGCTAGCCATTGCTACTCATTCATAATTCTTTAGCTAGCCATGTCCTCTGTTGAAACCATTGAACAGTATACCCACAGCTTTTAGCTAACACTTTTTTAACTGTTTGTATCCATTACTTTAAGCTAGCTTTACCAGCTGTGCATCGCTTTGAGCTAACAAGTGCATTACCTTTAGCAACCAATGGAGTGTTTTTCACCCCCATTATCTTTAGCAAACTATTAAGATAAGATGGACTTTTATTAATTCCTCGTGGGGAAATTGTTTCTCTGCATTTAACCCATCCTAGTGTTAGGAGTAGTGTGCAGCCATTTGGAACGGCGCCCGGGGAGCAGCGTGGGGAACAGTGCCTTGCTCAGGGACACCTCGGTAGCACTTGGTCTTGCCGGGACTTGAACTGGTGACCTTCCAGTTGCCAAGCCAAGTCCCTATCGACTTCACCACCACCGCCCTTAACACTGCTTTACCTATGACTTTAAGCTAGCTCTTCAGTCATGTTAGCTTATTAGTTGAACTGTGATATCCATTACTTTTAGCTAACAGTTTGAAATGTGTGTCCATTACTTTTAGCTAGCAATTTCTGTTTAAACTACTAGCAAACAATGTCAGTATTCACCCCCCCCCAATTGCCAAAAATGTAGTATTCAAAGGTCCCTGCTGACTAAATACCCTTGTTGTGTCTTTCATTTTTTTTTTTGTAAAGCACTTTGAATTGCCTTGCGTTGAAAAGTGCTATATAAATAAACTTGCCTTGCCTTGTTGTAACCGTAGTTACACACAAATGCACGAGCAGGGGTTATTCTAAAAGAAGCAACAGTAATATAACAGTAGGCTACAACTATTTGAAGCTTCTGGAAAGAATGAAATGACGACGTGCACATCCAGCTCGTAATGTGCAGCAGCTCTGACTACCTGTCATGTTCAGCTTCTGCCGGCAGGACACATGGATTAATTGTCTACTGAGGAAGCAGGTGTTACTCCATTGTTTGTTGTCAGGCTATGCAATGCACTGTTACGGCCACAATGCAACATCACTGGTCTCTATTCTGGATGGGTCTTTTAAATAAAGATCATTAAATGCATGTGTTGCTTTGATTGCACAACGTGGGGGAATAGTGGAGATACTTCTGGTGTGCAGCTACCCTTTCATCTTTACAACATATTGCATTATCTTATCTTTCAATAAGGAAAAAGAAATGCCAATGAGACTCAATTATCTGTTAGACTTTGGCACGTCAAGCTGCTTTTACAGAAGGGGAACAGGAAATCTGCAGAGCTTGAAAGTTACAAATAATGGAAGTTATGCAACAGAAGCTTGTTCCTGGTCGTGAGAGACTGTGTTGGCTTCTCTGCACGGCTGACACTAAAACACGTCGTGCGCTGTAAGCATGTTAAGGCAGATGAAGGGGTTAAACATGAAGACACATAGACACAAGTCTCACCAATCTGCTGCAGTCATCAGCGTCCTGTATCGTCCCAGATCAGCCACAGCAGAGCAGAGGGGAACCATTCAGAGGCCACATCCTCCTGGTGTGAGCTCTTCAGAAATAGACCCTCCGACTGCACAGTGCGAGAGTCTGACAAACAGGAACTGAAGGAGTCTTCAGGCCGAGGTGCTTCCTCACATCACATCAGGGAGGAGGAGGAGTTTACGGGACATGATATCAGTCATTTCACAAGAGCTCGGTCAGTGCAGTATGCTTCGTCTGGTTCTAGTCAGAGGAGGGAGAAGTACTCAGATCGTATACTTCAGAGGAGGGAGAAGTACTCAGATCGTATACTTCAGTGAAATTAGAAGTACTCAGATCTTATACTTCAGTGAAAGTAGTACTTAGATCTTGAGTAAAAGTAGAAGTACTCAGATCTTGTACTTGAGTAAAAGTAGAAGTACTCAGGTCTTGTATACTTGAGTAAAAGGAGAAGTACTCAGGTCTTATACTTCAGTGAAAGTAGTACTCAGATCTTATACTTGAGTAAAAGTAGTACTCAGATCTTGAGTAAAAGTAGAAGTACTCAGATCTTATACTTCAGTGAAAGTAGTACTCAGATCTTGAGTAAAAGTAGAAGTACTCAGATCTTGTACTTGAGTAAAAGGAGAAGTACTCAGGTCTTGAGTAAAAGTAGAAGTACTCAGATCTTGTACTTGAGTAAAAGGAGAAGTACTCAGGTCTTGAGTAAAAGTAGAAGTACTCAGATCTTGTACTTGAGTAAAAGGAGAAGTACTCGGGTCTTGAGTAAAAGTGGAAGTACTCAGATCTTGTACTTGAGTAAAAGTAGAAGTACTCAGGTCTTGAGTAAAAGTGGAAGTACTCAGGTCTTGTACTTGAGTAAAAGTAGAACTACTCAGATCTTGTACCTGAGTAAAAGTAGAAGTACTCAGATCTTGAGTAAAAGTTGAAGTACTCAGATCTAGTACTTGAGTAACAGTAGAAGTACTCAGGTGCTTGTTCTTGCGTAAAAGTACTCAGGTATTGTTCTTGAGTAAAAGTAGAAGTACTCACATATTTTGCTTGAGTAAAACTAGAAGTACTCAGATACTACTTGAGTAAAAGTAGAAGTACTCAGATCTTGTACTTGAGTAAAAGTAGAAGTACTCAGGTGTTGTTCTTGAGTGAAAGTAGAAGTACTCAGATCTTGTACTTGAGTAAAACTAGAAGTACTCAGATATTGTACTTGAGTAAAAGTAGAAGTACCAGAGTGTAGGAATACTCTGTTACAGTAAAAGTCCTGCATTCAAAATGTTGCTGAAGTAAAAATAGAAAAGTATTATCATCAAAATATTCAAATGCAGGTTGCCCCTCACTAACCTGGGTATGAATGCATTTCCCCGTGAGGATCTGTGTGATGAGCTGCTGTTAAATGCAGTTTCTGTTTACAGGACCAAATGTTCAAAACCTCTTTTCCTTACGATCCAGTGAGATCACAGCTTCCTTTGGCTTAAAGCTTTTAATCGACTTGCTAGTTGCTACTGTTTAAATAAATTGACAAAGTTGTGTTAAATTAACATGAAGGTAGAACATCTGTTTTATTTCTAAATAAATTGCCAATCGGATTTTAACTGGGGAAACTTACTGTTATACAAATAATGAAATGGTGTTATTTAGGCAATAATTATTTGGCAAAAAAAAATGAATTAAAACTTGAATCTTCCATATATTTGACCTATGTGTCTTACTAAAAAGTGTAATACATTATTTCACTGTGTTAGTGAGACGCTGCATACATGTCACTCATGATTGAAATAAGATTTGATTTGAAACCTCTATTAAAAAATATTTATTACATGGTTTAGTTGAATACTCGTTTCTGATTGGTCAATTCAGAACACGTGACACGTTGTTAATACAAAACCATAGACTGTATTCAGTCCAGAACAGACAGACCGCTGTCAAGGATTTATTGACCGTTGTTAAGGACGCTCAAATCTGCAGAAAGAAGTTCGGTCGATTTATCTGTAAACACATACTGATGTGTTTCGAACCGACAAGACGGACAAGAAAACAGCGGAGAAGCAACGGGGCAGAAACCCTCCTTTTCACACAACGGTCCAGACATAGACAGCAGACGGCAAAACATATCCAGATTCCAGTTCCTTTGGCATTAGGGCAGGGATATCTAGATACTTTCCAAGGTTTGACATCATGAATTGTGCTACTTTTAAAGCAAGCAGCGATGTTTTCAAATCTGTAATCAAAACGCTCCGCAAAACGCAGCTTCGCGTCGGGCTCCTGATCTGCCTGTCGGCTGTTCTTTTCCCCATAATGACCGCCTCGCTGCACATACATACTTACATGACACATCCATATCTTTAAATGTATAATAAAATCAAAAATGTATATATTTGTTCATGAATCAGTAACAAAACAAATAAGTAAATAAAGAAGAATTGTACAAAATATTATTATTGTCTTATTGTTAAACATCATTTTTAACCGGTTTAACCAGATACTAATGAAAACAAATCATCAACAGGTTCACATTGACTGATTTACCGGTTGTAAATAACTGCGCTTTTTTTACCCATAAAGATCGACTCTGGTGGGACTCGAACCCACAGCCTTTGAATGCCTTCACATGCCTAGAAGTCCAATGCGCTATCCATTGCGCCACAGAGCCGGATGATTATATATTTACCCATAATGCATCTTGTTTTTTGTCAAATAATTTTTGTAATTATTCAAAGACACAACAGCAATGTCCCTACCGTAAACTAGGAAAGTCATGTATTAACCTCTTTGAGAAAACATTAGAAAACGGCTTTTTGGAACATACAGTGTCAATAATCCACCACAAGATGGCGCTGCTGCCTTTCTCTTCGAAGAGAACAGTCTCCCACTCCTCTGAGAGGGAGCAAGACATAGTTAGTCTATGTTTGATAACCGTGAAGTAGCCGAAATACACCCTGCGAGCGCGGGTTCGAATCCCGCTCAATCCCTTGTATGTCAGAACATGCATAGAAATGTGGAGCTTATATATTATTTTACCAAAGTTTTGGGTAGGTTGTGAATAAAATCAATGGATCATTTCAGTTCAGTTCTTGTTTTATTTGTATATCATATCATGCTGTTAAAGCTCTCTTAAAGACTACATTCACTTTTAAAACACGTCGGTCGCTGCACCACCGGTGACAGAGGAAAAAGGCAATAAAAGAAGCTCCGCTCGCTCCCGTCCGAGATTCTCTCCAGCTCGTAGTTATGTTAGTCCTTAACTTAAGCTGGGTAAGAATGTCATAAACAGGCATGTTATTTAGCCAGATATGTCAACATTACATTGACGATACATGTAGGCTACATAATAATCCGCTACCGGTAAACATCAATAGGCCGACATGGAACGGTTACGGCGGGACATGTGCGGTTCACTAGTCATTAGTAAAATGTCCTCGTGCAACATCTTGTTCAGTTAAAATATATCTATAGATCTAATATGACAGTTTATAAGCATTGACAACATAGTTAAAGGATGATGTACTTACTTTCGTGATGTTGGGAAAAAGTGAATCTCTCGCTCGCAGTTAAAGGATGATGTACTTACTTTCGTGATGTTGGGAAAAAGTGAATCTCTCGCTCGCGGCGTCCGCAGAGTAGCCCCGCCTACGGAGACGCTGATTGGTCAATTCTTGGTAGCAATACGGCCGCTGATTGGCTCTCAATTATTGGTAGAATCGTGGAAGCAGACGTGAACGTGATTGGCTGTCGCTACTAAGAATGAGCTCGACTCACAGGCGACCGGTTTGATAACCGTGAAGTAGCCGAAATACACCCTGCGAGCGCGGGTTCGAATCCCGCTCAATCCCTTGTATGTCAGAACATGCATAAATGTAAATGTGGAGCTTATTTATTATTTTACCAAAGTTTTGGGTAGGTTCAGGTTGTGAATCAAATCAATGGATCATTTCAGTTCTTCACCATAATCATTCGTGATTCATTGTCTGTTTTTATGATTGTACTTTGTAACAGAATCTACATCTTCAAAGTAACTCATGTTATCAAATCAATGAAGTTCAGAGTCAAATCTTTGCCTCTGAAATGTAGTGAAGTATTAAGGAGCATGCAAGGAAGTACATCATTGTACAGTATTTCTATAGATGTACTTCATATAGAATAGTACTTAATAGTAATATGACAAATATTATGTATGAGGATTATTGTTATGTTGTGTATTTATCATTATAATTACAACTTTTAATAAACATATTAAAACTTAAGAACAAAGTATTAAGTAAATATAACAATAATGAAAGTGAAATATGATGATGAAATATTCAAAACAGAAAATCCATACTTGTTTTATATGTATTTAAAACAACAATAATAACAACAATTCTTAAAATATGTATAGTAAAGTGTAAAATAAATACTAATAACAAGACCAAGAGTGCAAAAAACTGCAAAATATAACAAAGTGAAAAATATATTAAAGTGAAAAAGTTGCAAAATAAATAACAAATATTTAAAAGAAGTTAAAAACACAGAAACATCCACAACTGTTTTATACGTGCGATGAGGTCACAACAACATTGTAATACCAATATAAACAATAATAATAATACAAGTGTACCATATATAACATAACTAACTAAACAGTGCCATCAAATGTAAAGAAATAAAGTGTCAAATAAATAACAGACTGCCCCACCGGCTCACAACATGAGGTCCTTTAAGGGGCATCCCCTCTCTTTGTCCCCATCCTCTCTTTGCTCCAGCACAGCCCTCCAGCCTCATAGGACCGGCTCTCGGATTCTTTACAGTACCAATTTCCAAAGTACCGTAAGTGGGCTGGTGGCTTCCTGTCTTTGCTGCACTTTCTGCAAATGATCTGTCTGTCTTTCTGACTTTCCTTTGCCTGATCCAGATTGCTCCCTCTCTCCTCGTCTTTCCCTGTTCTGCTGCGTGGTGTACGGCACGTTACTCTGAGCGGATGTTAGCGCCTGAGCAGCTGATGGCATGTTGAGAAGCATCACCTGAGAGCTTCCAGGCACAACTTGTGAGGGTCCAGGCTCTTGAGGAAGCTGCACAGATGGTACCATCATGTATGGCGTTGAGAAGGGTGGAGTCGGTGCCAGGAAGGGAAGAGCATGGAGGTGGTGGGTGGGGGACCTGTGAGATGGCCAGTGGCTGGGATCTCTTCTGTGGAGGAGGTGGGGGGGGTGTGAGATGGCCACTGGCTGGGATCTCTTCTGTGGAGGTGGGGGGGGACCTGTGAGATGGCCACTGGCTGGGATCTCTTCTGTGGAGGTGGTGGGGGACCTGTGAGATGGCCAGTGGCTGGGATCTCTTCTGTGGAGGTGGTGGGGGGGGGGACCTGTGAGATGGCCACTGGCTGGGATTTCTTCTGTGGAGGTGGGGGGGGACCTGTGAGATGGCCTCTGGCTGGGATCTCTTCTGTGGAGGTGGTGGGGGGGACCTGTGAGATGGCCACTGGCTGGGATCTGTTCTGTGGAGGTGGTGGGGGGACCTGTGAGATGGCCTCTGGCTGGGATCTCTTCTGTGGAGGTGGTGGGGGACCTGTGAGATGCCACTGGCTGGGATCTGTTCTGTGGAGGTGGGGGGGGGACCTGTGAGATGCCACTGGCTGGGATCTCTTCTGTGGAGGTGGTGAGGGACCTGTGAGATGGCCACTGGCTGGGATCTCTTCTGTGGAGGTGGGGGGGGGACCTGTGAGATGGCCACTGGCTGGGATCTCTTCTGTGGAGGTGGGGGGGGACCTGTGAGATGGCCACTGGCTGGGATCTGTTCTGTGGAGGTGGTGGGGGGACCTGTGAGATGGCCACTGGCTAGGATCTCTTCTGTGGAGGTGGGGGGGGACCTGTGAGATGGCCACTGGCTGGGATCTCTTCTGTGGAGGTGGTGGGGGACCTGTGAGATGGCCACTGGCTGGGATCTCTTCTGTGGAGGTGGGGGGGGGGACCTGTGAGATGGCCACTGGCTGGGATCTCTTCTGTGGAGGTGGGGGGGACCTGTGAGATGGCCACTGGCTGGGATCTCTTCTGTGGAGGTGGGGGGGGGACCTGTGAGATGGCCACTGGCTGGGATCTGTTCTGTGGAGGTGGTGGGGGGGGACCTGTGAGATGGCCTCTGGCTGGGATCTCTTCTGTGGAGGTGGTGGGGGGGGACCTGTGAGATGGCCACTGGCTGGGATCTCTTCTGTGGAGGTGGTGGGGGACCTGTGAGATGCCACTGGCTGGGATCTCTTCTGTGGAGGTGGGGGGGGGGACCTGTGAGATGGCCACTGGCTGGGATCTCTTCTGTGGAGGTGGTGGGGGGGACCTGTGAGATGGCCACTGGCTGGGATCTCTTCTGTGGAGGTGGGGGGGGACCTGTGAGATGGCCACTGGCTGGGATCTCTTCTGTGGAGGTGGGGGGGGACCTGTGAGATGGCCACTGGCTGGGATCTCTTCTGTGTGGAGGGGGGGGGGGGGACCTGTGAGATGGCCTCTAGCTGGGATCTCTTCTGTGGAGGTGGGGGGGGGACCTGTGAGATGGCCACTGGCTGGGATCTCTTCTGTGGAGGTGGGGGGGGACCTGTGAGATGCCACTGGCTGGGATCTCTTCTGTGGAGGTGGGGGGGGGACCTGTGAGATGGCCACTGGCTGGGATCTCTTCTGTGGAGGTGGTGGGGGGGACCTGTGAGATGGCCACTGGCTGGGATCTCTTCTGTGGAGGTGGGGGGGGACCTGTGAGATGCCACTGGCTGGGATCTCTTCTGTGGAGGTGGGGGGGGGACCTGTGAGATGGCCATTGGCTGGGATCTCTTCTGTGGAGGTGGTGGGGGGGACCTGTGAGATGGCCACTGGCTGGGATCTCTTCTGTGGAGGTGGGGGGGGACCTGTGAGATAGCCAGTGGCTGGGATCTCTTCTGGAGCTTTGCCTCACCAGCAGTGTTTGGTGGCAGAACAAAGGTGTGAGGCTCAGCCAGACTGCCAGGGAACAGAGATGTCCCTTTCTGCTTTGCCACAAGAAGCTGCTCAGGTCCTGCCATGGGAGCGTCAGGAGGGGACACCCTGCTTCAGGACCTGCTCTCCTGAGACCTGCAGCGCCTGCTGAACCTGCGCAAACATGAAACAATCAATATTAATGAACAAAAGGGAATATTTGTACTGAAAAAGAGTTGGGATTATTTTGAACAGTAAATCATTGTATTGGGTAAGTATTACAGAGTAAGTATACATGTCTTGCAGTATATGCAGTATGCTTATTTACTCACCATTGTGTGACAGTTGCAACATTCACTTGTTGGAGGAGGGGCCACAGACAGTGAGGACAGGGTGCTGGTGGAGGATGGAGGAGGGGCCACAGACAGAGAGAACAGGGTGCTGGTGGAAGATGGAGGAGAGGCTACAGACAGAGAGGACAGGGTGCTGGTGGAGGATGGAGGAGGGGCCACAGACAGAGAGGACAGGGTGCTGGTGGAGGATGGAGGAGGGACCACAGACAGAGAGGATAGGGTGCTGGTGGAGGATGGAGGAGGGGCCACAGACAGAGAGGACAGGGTGCTGGTGGAGGATGGAGGAGGGGCCACAGACAGTGAGGACAGGGTGCTGGTGGAGGATGGAGGAGGGGCCACAGACAGAGAGGACAGGGTGCTGGTGGAGGATGGAGGAGGGGCCACAGACAGTGAGGACAGGGTGCTGGTGGAGGATGGAGGAGGGGCCACAGACAGTGAGGACAGGGTGCTGGTGGAGGATGGAGGAGGGGCCACAGACAGGGAGAACAGGGTGCGGGTGGAGGATGGAGGAGGGGCCTCAGACAGGGAGGACAGGGTGCTGGTGGAGGATGGAGGAGGGGCCACAGACAGGGAGAACAGGGTGCGGGTGGAGGATGGAGGAGGGGCCTCAGACAGGGAGGACAGGGTGCTGGTGGAGGATGGAGGAGGGGCCTCAGACAGGGAGGACAGGGTGCGGGTGGAGGATGGAGGAGGGGCCACAGACAGAGAGGACAGGGTGCTGGTGGAGGATGGAGGAGGGGCCTCAGACAGGGAGGACAGGGTGCGGGTGGAGGATGGAGGAGGGGCCTCAGACAGGGAGGACAGGGTGCTGGTGGAGGATGGAGGAGGGGCCACAGACAGAGAGGACAGGGTGCTGGTGGAGGATGGAGGAGGGGCCAAAGACAGTGAGGACAGGGTGCTGGAGGATGGAGGAGGGGCCACAGACAGGGAGGACAGGGTGCTGGAGGAGGGGCCACAGACAGGGAGGACAGGGTGCTGGAGGGGGATGGAGGAGGGGCCACAGACAGCGAGGACAGGGTGCTGGTGGAGGAGGGAGGAGGGGCCACAGACACCATCATATATATAATATCATTTTAAATATAAATGACTTAATCTAATTACTCTTGGTATTTAGATGATGTTATTTGCATATCAATCAGAAAACATAATGCACGTGATAAAATGGTAGACTACATATACTACGTATACTACAAGCAAATCAAATATCTACTAGTGTATTTTCGTGGCCCAACATAAGGGATGCTCTTCTTGCCTGGAACCTCCTCTGAGTATTCACCGCATGGCGAAGGAGGTGATTGGAGCCGTGTGGATGCTGCTGCTCGTCCCTGGTTGCTGCCACAGCCGGTCCTCATTCCAGCGTGCCAGTCCCTCCAGAAGATAGGCCTGGAAAAAGGTGTCACTTGCCAGAGTACCTGTAAAGTACATTTTGAAATGTATCATGTTTTTATTTCAGATCATTTCAACATTTGTATGGATAAAAACACAGCTGTTATGTATTCCAATCCAATGGTGATGAATCTAGCTGCTCACCTGGAGGATCCTGGATGCAGGCCACATGCTTCCACCGGGCCGACTTGATGAGTGGCGCTCCCAGAGAGTCCCGACCAGCATCTCCATCAAAGGCCTGGATGAGCCTGAATCTGAGCCTGGGTCTCCTCTGTGCCGCGGGTGATTCTCCGGCAATGCAGAGCTAGCTCACTTCTGCTGCAGAGTGAAGCACATCAGCCTCGGATGGATGTCTCCCTCCAGCTTCTAGCTCTGCACGCTTTGCATCCTTCGCGGCCTTCAGGTCCCACATGAAAATACAGTGAGGCGACTCATAAAAGTGGCATACAGCTGGTGGGAGTCTGTGCTGCAACCCACAGCAAATCTGTGCATGAAGTGCCAGATGAAAGCGTGGTTCCATCTAGAGAATAAGAAAATAGTCATATTTAAAAAAAACTGAGAAATATTGAATTTATAATAAATATTTAATAAACAAGCTGTAAAAGATGACATATTGATTCAAATAAAAATTGATGACTACATACAATACAAATTAAAGATGAATAAAAACAAGTACAAATGCATAGTATGCATTTAAATGTAATCAATCAATCGAAAAATGTATAAATGTATGTTGTATGAAAAACTCGACCTTCATACTAACTATTTAATCATTTCCTCTCAATTATAGTGGAAACAGGCCTGCCTACTCAAGTACAAGTCTTTCATAATATAAGGTGGTGTTAACTGCATTGTAACTTCCCTTCACTGTCCCCTCCGAACTTTCATTGTTTACAGGTGAGGTAAAGGATGATGTACTTACTTTCGTGGTGTTGGGGAAAAGTGAATCTCTCGCTCGCGGCGTCCGCAGAGTATAGCCCGCCTACGTAGACGCTGATTGGTCAATTCTTGGTTGCAGCGGGAACAATTCTTGGTAGCAATTCAGGCGCTGATTGGCCAGAGCTCTCAATTCTTGGTAGAATCTTGGTAGCAGACGTGAACGTGATTGGCTGTGCTACCAAGAATGAGCTCGACTCAATGGCGACCGGGACAGCCGGATGATTATATATTATTTACCCATAATGCATCTTGTTTTTCCGAATAATTGTTTTTATTAATCAAACACACAACAGCAATACCCCTACCGGAAGCTAGGAAAGTCTTAATTAACCTATTTGAGAAAATATTAGAAAACGGCTTTTTGGAACATGCAGTGTCAATAATCCACCACAAGATGGCACTGCTTTCTTTCTCTTCGCAGAGAACAGTCTCCCACTCCTCTGAGAGGGAGCGGACCCCTTTCTCCTGTTATAACAGAGAGGGAATGGGACAGAGGGAGATAGAGGTGGGCAGAGGTGAGAGTGAGAGGACAGCAGCTGGGCTCCTGCCATATCTCATTTATATTTAGGGATCTCAAAGAAGAGGGGGAAAGGACTAAAGCAGGAGTGTTTGGTGCGTAACACGGGACAGGTTGGTCTCCAGATTCTAGGAGTTCACTTTGAGGCTGATCGGTTTTATTTGGAGGTGGGTTTCTGTGCCTCGTAGGAATATTTTTTACACGATTTGCGTCCATTTCAGATCAGTTGTTATTGTAAGTAATTCAGATCTGTTAACTCTGATTTTTTATAAACTAGAGCAGGATTGTTTGGTGCGTAAAACGAAATAGGTTGGTCTCCAAATTCTATCACTTTGAGGCTGACCGGTTTTCTTTGGAGGTGGGTTTCTTTGCCGCGAAGGAAAATGTTGTACATGTTTTATTATCACATCCTTATCACATCATCAGAATGCTATTAAAAGTACTTCCTAATTCTGTCCATGTGTCTCCATTTCAGCGCGTGGGTGCACGGATTACAATGCAACGCGTGTTGGAGGTTTGGCTCACCTTGGTGACGGTGGGCTCGCTCACAGAGGGGGTCTCTGGAGGGTACGGGCTCAGCATGTTCGCGGCCCAGTCGTCCCCCCCGGATCCGTGCTACGACGAGAACGGGAACCCTCGGAGGTGCATCCCGGACTTCGTGAACTCCGCGTTTGGAAAGGACGTGCGCGTGTCCAGCACCTGCGGGACCCCGGCCGCCAGGTACTGCGTGGTGACCGAGAAGGAGGAGGAGAGGACTCGGGACTGTCACACCTGCGACGCCGGAGACCCCAAGAAGTCTCACCCTCCCGCGTACCTAACGGACCTCAACAACCCGCACAACCTCACGTGCTGGCAGTCCGAGAACTACGTGCAGTTCCCGCAGAATCTCACGCTCACGTTATCCCTGGGGAAGAAGTTCGAGGTGACCTATGTGAGCCTGCAGTTCTGCTCACCCAGACCCGAGTCCATGGCCATCTACAAGTCCATGGACTACGGGAAGTCCTGGGTGCCGTTCCAGTATTACTCCACTCAGTGCAAGAAGATGTACAACCGGCAGAATAAAGCCGCGATCACCAAGCAGAACGAGCAGGAGGCCATCTGCACGGACTCCCACACCGACATGCACCCTCTGACGGGGGGGCTCATCGCCTTCAGCACCCTGGACGGGAGACCCTCTGCGCACGACTTCGACAATTCCCCCGTGCTGCAGGACTGGGTGACGGCCACCGACATCAAGGTGGTCTTCAGCCGGCTGCACACGTTTGGAGACGAGAACGAGGACGACTCGGAGCTGGCGAGAGACTCCTACTTTTACGCGGTGTCTGACCTGCAGGTCGGGGGCAGGTGCAAGTGCAACGGGCACGCGTCGAAATGCGTGAAAGACCGCGAGGGGAACCTGGTGTGTGAGTGCAAGCATCACACCGCGGGCCCGGAGTGCGACAGGTGCAAACCCTTCCACTACGACCGGCCCTGGCAACGCGCCACGGCCCGTGAAGCCAACGAGTGTGTCGGTAAGGAATCTGCTTCTTTTTGTTGTCCTTTACTGTGGGTTTATTTCAGCTCTGAAATCTGCTTTTGATTGTTTATATATTTTCTGATCCATGTAAAAAAAACTCGTTGTAATTACGCACAATCATTTCCCTGCCATTACGCACGACAATTACGCACAAGTGTTGCTCGAAAATGTGAATTTTGTAGTAATTATTTCTCACTGGGGATGACATTGGGTCGCTTAAAACTTGATTTTCTTCTACAGACATGTCTGTGCTGTAAACACGGATTATTAGGAGGTGATATAAACTCGAATTAGGGTTTTATTAATTTGTCTGTGGCTAATAAATCCTTGTTGAGGCAAAGAGAGAAAATAAGGCCTCCATCTGAAACCCCACGGCCTGAATAGTAAAAAGTAATTTCTTGATATTTAAAAGATATATTTATTTTAACATTTCAATCTAATCAAATTGATCATAATTGTATTTCGAAAAACAACCTCTCTAGGTATTATTTAAAATGCTCTAAATCGAGTACATTGCAAAAGGGCCATGCTAATTCAATATACTGCAGGCCTGAACACATTACACATATTCAAATTAATTATTAAACCCACCTTCTCTATTTTGTCAGAGAATTGATCATATATCTGTCAAGCATCCTCCTTTTTAACAATCTTAAATACACACCATTTAATTGCCTAATTAAAGAAATGTCTCAATCAAACATGTAAAGTATTATTTCCTTTATGCCAAGATCAAATCAAAGTGTGTTTCACAATCCACCCTCCATGTATTGTTCAGTAACACATCGCCTGCTGATTTGTATCAACACCCGGAAGAAAAGAAAGCGCCGGAAGTCATTTCCACCAACACAGTGCGCCTGTCCGAATGCGTAATTGCGCTTTGACCCGCGGGGTTTCCGCCTGTAGTGGTGGAGCTTTCTTTTTTAAATGGGAAGGAAACATTGCTGCTGCGGAGATAGACTGCAGGGGCGTGTTGTGTGTCCGTAAGCAGGTGCTGCTGCAGATTGCATGGCAGATTACGGCGCTTTTATTGACATGTTTGGCACGTAGTGTATAAACTATGCCGTGGAGCCGGAGAGAGGAGGACAAAGAAGGAGGTCATGTGAAGCCTGATGTGACTTTTTTATTGTAGCAGTAGTGCATTTGCTGTGATGCTGATTTTCAACCCAGCATGGGGGGGTTATATCAACAGCCCCTGGAGTCCTGACAGTGCCATGGTTTGCTTATCCAGACGGAACAAGTGAACAAGCTGTTCCCCTTGGCCTCCGACTTCTGCCTCTGCAGAGCCAGCACCTCGGTGGATTTCACTAAAACAAAAGCACGTGGCATCCATCTCGGTGTCAGTGCGAGACCCCTGCCCCCCCCCCCCCCCCCTCACCCTTTCACCATGCTGCTTTTTGTCGGAGGGTGTCATCAGATAAATCGAACGCAGAAAAGACAAAGCATGTCTTCCAAAGAGGAAATAATAGAGGGAGCCTGACGCGAGACGTCTATAGAAAGTGACCATGATGACCAAGACACTACAGAGAGGCTGTAATCGATTACAAAAGGACGCAACATGACAAAGAATAGACACTAGATGATGAAGAAGATGCAAAATGACAACACAAACCCGCATGGATAGGCGAAAGAGTGCAAAGTGACGCAAAATAAAAATAGCCATAAACTGACGACACAGAGATGAAAAATGACCTCAAATAGAAACAAAATGGTGAAGAAAATGCAAAATGACTACAAAGTGACCAGAAGGGGAAAGAGAGTGAAAGCGTGACTCAAAACGACTAAAAACTATACTTTTAGAGGCTAGTACTTCAGATACAATAATGGTGGCCTGGCCTTTAATAACAAGACGACCAAAAGTGTCACAAAATTAGAGAACAACACTGCATATAGAATTCACTGATTAAGAAGTGATGCATACTGACAAAAGAAGCCACACATGGACGACAGAGGAGATGCAAAATGACCACAAAGTGTCGAACGAGTGACTCAAAGTGACAACAAAACAACCTTCAAGACACCATCCGCGGTCACCGAAGCCTGATAAGGATGTGTGTGTACACAGCAAACACTGACTGATATCTGCTCGGTCCAGGCTCAAGGGCGTATGGCACTCTCTCCAGGACGTGCCGGGGCCCGCCTGCCGGGAGCTTTGCCGATATCTGTGTTGATAGGTGATAGATTAAGAGCGGCGAATCATCTTAGATACAGTTTATCTAATTCCATGTCAGCCACAGCTTGTCACAAAAAACCTGACTGATAGCGTGTTTAACGAACTTAAACTAGCTTTATTAAATGTCAGGTCTCTGGCAGGAAAACATTTTTAATCAATGATTTTATCACTGAGCACAATCTCGATTTTATGTTTTAACGGAAACTTGGATTGAACAAAATAGCAGTGCAGCTGTTCTTATCGAATCAACCCCTCCCAACTTTAGTTTATGAGTCAGGAAAGAATGCATAAGAGAGGGGGTGGAGTTGCTGTTCTGTTCAATGATTCCCTTCAATGCAGGAAGACATCGTATGGGAACTTTGATTCTTTTGAATATGTGGCCCTTCAGCTGAAACGCTCCTCTCGAGCTCTGTTCCTAAATATCTATAGGCCACCCAAATACTGTGCAAGCTTTGTGATGACTTTACTGAACTGCTGTCTGTAGTGTGTATTGACTTTGACCGTCTAGTCATTGTTGGTGATTTTAACATCCATGTTGACAACCCCCAGGACAGAGGGGCTAAAGAACTGTTCTGTGTTCTTGATAGCTATGGACTGACTCAGCATGTGACGGAGCCCACGCACAATAAGGGGCACACTCTGGACTTAATTATCTCAAAGGGTCTGAATATCTCTAAGGTTGTGGTGACTGATGTTGCACTCTCTGACCATTCCTGTGTTTTCTTTGAGAGCTCTATTTCTGTTCACACAAGTGTTCAAAAAGAGGTAACCACAAAGCGATATTTAACTGAAAACACTAGGGAAATGTGTACTCAGAATTTTTCTTCCACACTGCTAACACCTCAGTAGATGAGCTAGTAGATCATTTTAATTAAAAAATAAAAAATGTTAAAGATGCCATTGCTCCAACTAAGGTAAAGGAAGTGTCTGGCAAGAAAGAGGCCATGACCGTGAGAGCAGAAAAAAGAGAATGTCGAAAAGCTGAACGTAGGTGGCGAAAAACAAATCTCCAGGTTCACTTTGAAATCTATAAAGAGAGACTTGGCCTTTATAATTTGGAATTGAAAAACGCACGACAATCGTTCTTCTCTGATATCATTACCAAAAACAACGCACGTGCCTTGGTTGCTACCGTCGACAGAGTAACTAACCCCCAGTGTCAGTAGCCTCTGAATTTCTATCCACCAGGGCGTGCAATGATTTTGCCTTCTTCACTGACAACATTCAGAACATCAGACGAGCAGTCAGTGCCTCTGCATCAGGAACAGCAAATGTGCTGTCTCTGTGTCCACTTAACATCAATTCAGACACCATGACACAATTCCATCAGATTAATGATAAAAGCCTGGAGGACATTATTCAACTTCTGAAGTCCTCCTCCTGCTGCCTTGATATTATTCCAACAGGATTTTTCAAAGATGTTTTTCGTTGCATGGCCTCAGAACTACTTCACATAGTAAACAAATCTCTTCACTCAGGTATTTTTCCACAGGCCCTGAAAACTGCAGTCATTAAACCGCTCTTAAAAAAGAATAATCTAGATGCTTCAGTAATGACAATTACAGGCCCATATCAAACCTCCCATTTCTAGGTAAAATCATTGAAAAAGTTGTTTTTCAACAGTTCAGTAATTTCTTGCATTTAAATAGTTGTTTGGATGTGTTCCAGTCAGGCTTTCGTCCAAACCACAGCACTGAGACTGCTCTTGTAAAGGTCTTTAACGACATCCACTTAAACACAGACAGTGGCAGCACTTCAGTGTTAGTATTATTAGATCTCAGTGCTGCGTTTGACACTGTTGACCACAGCATATTACTAGACCGACTGGAAAACTGGGCGGGACTTTCGGAAACAGTTCTAAATTGGTTTGAATCCTACTTAAAGGATAGAAACAACTTTGTTTCTATAGGTAAATACACATTTGAGTTGACAGATATGACATGTGGGGTTCCTCAAGGCTCCATCTTGGGGCCTCTTCTCTTTAACGTCTACATGCTACCACTGGCTCGGATAATGAAAAACAATCAAATAAGTTACCATAGCTATGCAGATTTACGTAACAATTTCACCAGGAGACTATTCTCCAATTCAAACACTGAGTAAGTGCATTGAACAAATCAATGACTGGATGTGTCAGAACTTTCTCCAATTAAACAAAGATAAAACTGAGGTAATGGTTTTTGGAGCCAAGGCAGAACGTGTAAAAGTTAGCGCTGAGCTTCAGCCTGCAATGTTCAAACCAACAGATAAAGCCAGACATCTAGGTGTAGTCGTGGACTCTGACCTGAGTTTCAACAGTCACATTAAAACAGTTACTAAATCAGCCTACTATCACCTAAAGAATATATCTAGGATTAAAAGACTAATGTCACAGCAGGATCTGGAAAAACTTGTCCATGCCTTTATCTTCAGTAGACTGGACGACTGTAATGGTGTCTTCACAGGTCTCACTACAACATCTATTAGGAAGCTGCAGCTGATTCAGAACGCCGCTGCTCGAGTCCTCACTAACACTAAGAAAGTGGATCACATCACTCCTGTTCTGAAGTCTTTACACTGGCTTCCTGTGTGTCAAAGAATAGATTTCTAAATACTGCTGCTGGTTTATAAAGCACTGAATGGTTTAGGCCCAAAATACATTTCTGACCTCCTGCTAAACTATGAACCATCCAGATCTCTCAGGTCTTCAGGGACTGGTCAGCTTTCTGTCCCCAGAGTCAGAACTAAACATGGAGAAGCAGCGTTCAGTTATTATGCTCCAAGTATCTGGAACAAACTCCCAGAAACCTGCAGGTCCGCTGCAACTCTGATTGCTTTCAAATCCAGCAAGAAGACTTTTCTTTTTGTCGCTGCTTTTAATTGAACTATTCATATCTTAAACTGCACTGTGACTTTTATTATCTTTGCTTTTTAATGCCATTTTCTTAATTTCTTTCATTTTTGTAAAGCACTTTGAATTGCCTTGTAGGTTGCCAAAGGTAGTTAAAGTCATTATTGGGGTTAAAGTCCCCTACGTGATCCGTTTTGGTTTCAAGACCGTGGTTCACGGAGGATGCCAAAAAAGTCCTCGAAAGACAAGGTAAACTTAACTATCTGCATTTAAAAATAAAAAAGAGGAATAGTTTAGGCGAAAACTAAAAGGTACCATGGCTACTGTGATTCATGTATCATTGCTTTTAATATTTCTAGATATCATTTCATAATATGTTTCTTAAATGCTATTAATGTCTTTCGTTTTTGTAAAGCACTTTGAATTGCCTTGTGTTGAAATGTGCCGTATAAATAGCCTTGCCTTACTTCGAGAGGCTGTTGCTACTAGAGACCATAAGGATGTCAGACACCTAAAGCATGGAAGAAGAAGACCCTATAGCATTATGGTGTTGATAATCGGTCTGGATTCCTCCTCGGATGATTCAGATCCGTTGTAGGAAGGAGAGATGAGTGGAGAGAAGTTGCTTTCACTTGAGGAAGGCAGAGTGGGTTTCCCATGACTCTACATCCATGTTGTCAACAGCCATGTATGTGTGTTGGCAGCAGCAGCTTCACATTCTGCAGTGTAGGAGCCATATGTTAAAATGTATATTTGAATATTATTATCATTTGTTGTTAGTGCTAGTATATAATTTATTGGAACCAGCCGTGTGAAATTAACCGCAGCTGTTCGTGATTACGAGACGTTATAGCCGACGTCAGCTGCTGGTGATTGGTGTGTGAGAAGGAGAAGGAAGCACCGAGCAACATAGTTTTTTGACCTGAGAGAATATGTGTTTGTATTTGATACCTTTTTGTATAAGTAAAAAAAAAAAACTATCCTGAGACGTATTTTGTCCGAGTCGAGCTTATTTGCTATCTGTGAGCCGAATTTTGGATTACTGGAACTACACTGCAGGACTTACACATGTGACCATAAACGTATAAAGGTATAACATAGGGGCGTTAACCTGCCTCTGTAATCGAGTATTTTAATGTTTTTTACCGTTTTTCATAACGGTATTCCGTCTGGTTATTTGTTATTTTGCATATTATCAATTATTACTAAATACTTCACTCAAAGATATTGATTACAAAATAATTGTAATCGTATTGCTTCCACTATGAAAAAAAGGTCTGTTCCACATTTTCTTTAGCTGTTCCCTTTAGTGTTTGTCTTCTTCTGGATCCCCCTTAGCAACGGTCCGTTCTCCTTAGCAACAGTCTTTTAATTAAGTTAAAAATTAAGAACTAACAACCTCTGGAATGTCAGAATCGACCAATCAGAATCAAGTGTTGAACTAAGCGGTGTATTAATGCACGATAATGTTTGACCAATGTAAAGGCAGGAATTATGTGCACACAGCTGCTTCATATTCCCCCCCCCCCCCCCCCCCCCCCCCAAGTTGAAAATGGTAGCTTTTGTCACGTTTCATTTTGCAGTGTTTTGTCAGCGTGTGAGGTTCTGTTGGATGTCGTCTGGAGATTCACTCAGTCGTGTTTCCAGCTGTGCATTTCAGAATCATATATATTAATAATTGGAATATGATTAATAATGCGTTCATCACAGCTGGTGAACGTTGAGCTCCTTTTAACGACTCCATATCCTGCAGCTGGATAACTTAACCTATATTTAAATATCAATGTTTATTTATTAGTGGATTTAGATTTAGTTTCCCCGAACAATCTGAATGTGTGAAAAGCTGTCAGGTAAATGTAGTGGGGCGAAAAGTACGATACTGGGTTCTGAAGTGTGGTCGACTCGAATGGAAATACTCAGGTTAAGTACCAATACCTCAAAATTGGACTTAAGTACTCGAGTATTCACTCAAATGCCAAAGAGGTTGTGTTTCGGTAATTTTTTTTGGCTTTGTTTATCAGATTGTCCGGAGGCTTTTGTAAAAATTACTTTCTCAGTTCTCATGAGACTTAGGATGAAGCATGAGCTAAAAATCCACTTCTCCATGTCTCTTCTACATCAACATGTGTCCCCTCTTCTCCATGTCTCTTCTACATCAGCATGTGTCCCCTCTTCTTCATGTCTCTTCTACATCAGCATGTGTCCCCTCTTCTTCATGTCTCTTCTACATCAGCATGTGTCCCCTCTTCTTCACGTCTCTTCTACATCAACACGTGTCCCCTCTTCTTCATGTCTCTTCTACATCAACATGTGTCCCCTCTTCTTCATGTCTCTTCTACATCAACATGTGTCCCCTCTTCTCCATGTCTCTTCTACATCAGCATGTGTCCCCTCTTCTCATGTCTCTTCTACATCAACATGTGTCCCCTCTTCTCCATGTCTCTTCTACATCAGCATGTGTCCCCTCTTCTTCACGTCTCTTCTACATCAACACGTGTCCCCTCTTCTCCATGTCTCTTCTACATCAACATGTGTCCCCTCTTCTTCACGTCTCTTCTACATCAACACGTGTCCCCTCTTCTTCATGTCTCTTCTACATCAACATGTGTCCCCTCTTCTCCATGTCTCTTCTACATCAACATGTGTCCCCTCTTCTCCATGTCTCTTCTACATCAACATGTGTCCCCTCTTCTCCATGTCTCTTCTACATCAACATGTGTCCCCTCTTCTTCATGTCTCTTCTTCATCAACATGTGTCCCCTCTTCCTCATGTCTCTTCTACGTCAACATGTGTCCCCTCTTCTTCATGTCTCTTCTACATCAACATGTGTCCCCTCTTCTTCATTTCTCTTCTACATCAACATGTGTCCCCTCTTCTTCATGTCTCTTCTACATCAACATGTGTCCCCTCTTCTTCATGTCTCTTCTACATCAACATGTGTCCCCTCTTCCTCATGTCTCTTCTACATCAACATGTGTCCCCTCTTCTCCATGTCTCTTCTACATCAACATCTGTCCCCTCTTCTTCATGTCTCTTCTACATCAACATGTGTCCCCTCTTCTCCATGTCTCTTCTACATCAACATGTGTCCCCTCTTCTTCATGTCTCTTCTACATCAACATGTGTCCCCTCTTCCTCATGTCTCTTCTACATCAACATGTGTCCCCTCTTCTCCATGTCTCTTCTACATCAACATCTGTCCCCTCTTCTCCATGTCTCTTCTACATCAACATGTGTCCCCTCTTCTTCATGTCTCTTCTACATCAACATGTGTCCCCTCTTCTTCATGTCTCTTCTACATCAACATGTGTCCCCTCTTCTTCATGTCTCTTCTACATCAACATGTGTCCCCTCTTCTTCATGTCTCCTCTACATCAACATGTGTCCCCTCTTCTTCGTGTCTCCTCTACATCAACATGTGTCCCCTCTTCTCCATGTCTCTTCTACATCAACATGTGTCCCCTCTTCTTCATGTCTCTTCTACATCAACATGTGTCCCCTCTTCTCCATGTCTCTTCTACATCAACATGTGTCCCCTCTTCTTCATGTCTCTTCTTCATCAACATGTGTCCCCTCTTCTTCATGTCTCTTCTACATCAACATGTGTCTCCTCTTCTTCATGTCTCTTCTACATCAACATGTGTCCCCTCTTCTTCATGTCTCTTCTACATCAACACGTGTCCCCTCTTCTTCATGTCTCTTCTACATCAACATGTGTCCCCTCTTCTCCATGTCTCTTCTACATCAACATGTGTCCCCTCTTCTTCATGTCTCTTCTACATCAACATGTGTCCTCTCTTCTTCATGTCTCTTCTACATCAACATGTGTCCCCTCTTCTTCATGTCTCTTCTACATCAACATGTGTCCTCTCTTCTTCATGTCTCTTCTACATCAACATGTGTCCCCTCTTCTTCATGTCTCTTCTACATCAACATGTGTCCCCTCTTCTTCATGTCTCTTCTACATCAACATGTGTCCTCTCTTCTTCATGTCTCTTCTACATCAACATGTGTCCCCTCTTCTTCATGTCTCTTCTACATCAACACGTGTCCCCTCTTCTTCATGTCTCTTCTACATCAACATGTGTCCCCTCTTCTCCATGTCTCTTCTACATCAACATGTGTCCCCTCTTCTTCATGTCTCTTCTACATCAACATGTGTCCCCTCTTCTCCATGTCTCTTCTACATCAATATGTGTCCCCTCTTCTCCATGTCTCTTCTACATCAACATGTGTCCCCTCTTCTTCATGTCTCCTCTACATCAACATGTGTCCCCTCTTCTTCATGTCTCTTCTACATCAACATGTGTCCCCTCTTCTTCATGTCTCTTCTACATCAACATGTGTCCCCTCTTCTTCACGTCTCTTCTACATCAACATGTGTCCCCTCTTCTTCATGTCTCTTCTACATCAACATGTGTCCCCTCTTCTCCATGTCTCTTCTACATCAACATGTGTCCCCTCTTCTTCATGTCTCTTCTACATCAACATGTGTCCCCTCTTCTCCATGTCTCTTCTACATCAACATGTGTCCCCTCTTCTCCATGTCTCTTCTACATCAACATGTGTCCCCTCTTCTTCATGTCTCTTCTACATCAACATGTGTCCCCTCTTCTCCATGTCTCTTCTACATCAACATGTGTCCCCTCTTCTTCATGTCTCGTGGGGAGGGGCTCCTTGTGTTCATCTAAAGTAACAGACAGAGAATCAGCACTTTGGAAACAGGGCTGAAACAGAGGGGATTATGGGTAATGCTGCAATGATCGTGATGTATGGATGAAGAACAGTATAATGGGGGCCTTTAATACACATTGTAGCATGCACCAGGTTCAGAGCCTTTCCTCGGCTGGGACCATCTGGCTCTCATCTCAGCTCCATGTGGCGGAGAGAAGAATTCCTGTAAAGCACGATGTCAGATATTCTTCTTCTCCTTCGTCCTCTGGTATTCCGGTTCTTCTTCTCTGGCCCGTCATTGTGTGCCACCGCCGCGGGACACTCCATTTGTAATCTGAGACAGACTTGAAGGTTTGAGGATTGCTTTACACATGAAGTTAGTGACACAAACAATAGCCAGATGATTGGGTGATTTCTGCGGTTGTTTTTGTTTGGCTTCCTTCTGTTTTGATGGAGTCAATTTGTAACTGAATTAACTTAATGCATCAAACAGAACGACAATGAAAACAGGCTGCGTTTGCAAAAGTATTGTGTCGCAAGGAATAGCTGAAACATGCAATAGTGGCAGCGCGACTCCAGGGTATGGCTGGCTGGGAGGGCTACAGCCATACCAAGAACCGGCTTAGCCCCACCTCAGCCCCACCATGAACAATTATGTTAAAGTCAGCTCAACAAAGCACAGACAGCAGTTAGTCAGATTGATTTCAGTAAAGATTCCGAAGACTAGAAACGGTTTTGAAAACGTTTGTCACGTAGTGATCGTCTTCTCAATAGAACATCTTTGATGATGTCTTCTGGCCAATCAGAATCAAGATAACGACGTGGTGTTGTTGCAGGAAGTCCCGACGGAGAATCATTTTGCAGTAGAACTTCTCTTTACACATCCATGGATACAACATTACTGATGAATGAAATCAGACGCCACGGTTTGATGATTGATAGGTGTGTGGGCTGTCTTTCATTTTGACACACAGAACAATGGCGGCTATCCACAATGTAAAGTAATTCACAGCCTCTTCCTCTTCCCTCTGTGAGGAGCAGCAGGTTCAGCTTTCAGAACAAAGTAACACAAAACTAAAATGGCATTCATTTGTTTAAATATGTCGTGTAGTAATAGATGTATTTATTTGTCTTCTCAAGAGAGTACCAGAATGTGTGTTTTATGTTAGTATTTCAAAAAATCCCCCCTGCAGGGGTTGGGCTTTCAGCATGTAACTCTTTCAACTGTGGGGAAGTTGCAGGATTGGCTCCAGGTCGCCCTTTTTATTTACTACAAGACAAATGTGCCTTTTTATTTCACAGTTCAATTTGGATTGAGCCAGGGAAATAATCTAAACCTCACGCGTGGCGTTTCACTCTCAAGGGGGGCGGGTATGTGATTACATTGCAAACACTGACTTGAGCCCACCGCTGTATGGGTTAGCCCTACCATAGATTACCCAACACAAATACTCTGACGCCGCCGCTGGATAGTGGGTAGGGGACACTTAGGTTACTGTGAATACCCATGAAAGGCATGGAGTCTTCTTTACCACCTCCGACTCTGACCTTTGGTAGAAAAAAAAGAGAAATAATAATAATAATACATTGCATTTCAAAGCGCTTTTCCAGGTGCTCAAAGACGCTTTACAGTGGTGATAAAACATGATTGACATTGACATGACAAGTTATTAGAACAGCAATACAGCATAATTCACAGATTAAAAGCCAGTCTGAAGAGGTGTGTTTTGGTCAGTGTTTTTGAAAGTGGGGGGGTCAGTGCAGTCTCTGATGTGTTGTGGGAGGGAAATGCCTCTTTTAGGGGTGAGTTGAAGCATGCTCAACATACGTTCACTGACAGTAGTAAACATCAACGAGGGATACGATAATGCAGCCAAAATAAAACTAAACTCATACATTACCTTAATTTGCATATTGTAATCATTTATACATTTAGCCGACTATGTCGTCCAATGATCCATTACCTGTATCTCACCATTGACAGTCAGTCGCAGACAATAAAGTGGAAGTTGAGAATGCAGGAAAAAACGCCCTGCATTCCTGATCATGCAGGACAACAACACGCGTAAGAGCTACCAACACAAACAAGACAACAGATACATGTTATTGTGCTCTTGTTGTTGTTTGTTTTGATCCTCATTAGAGATCCCAGGGGAACAGGGATTTCCCCCGCGGTCCATAAAAACTTTAACAACATTACAACCGGTTGTGCAAACGGTTAAAACAGACCTGAACACAACACGGCATATTGGGAAACATCAGTGTTCGAGCCAGCATTTATTTATTTTATAAGAAAGGCCACCTAATTGTGACGTCTGTAGTCAACCAGAGTATAAAAGACTACAATTCCCAGGGCGCCTCCTCTAAAGAGACGTGCAGCAAGATGCCATCGAGAAACAGTTTGTAACCGTTCAATTACCCTTTAAGTTATCAAGTTATATAAGCCTTATCGAGAAAGAAAGAATACCCAAGTTGTTTGATATTTTATTTGAGTTTTGACTATTGTAAAGGCCTCTTTTCTTTGTTGCATGCATCACAGATTATTGAGGTAATATCATCTAAACCAGGGGGGTCAAACTCAATTTCACCGCGGGCCACATCGGCATTATGGTTGCACTCAAAGGGCCGGTTGTAACTTTAAGACTATATAAAAATACATATATAAATATATCATATATATAAAATAATGTATTATATTACATCATTGCCTTTGCATTGGATTATCATCGGATAGGGTAATAACTTCATCATTAACTACGTCTGAAAGCAGAAGTCTAGGGCAAATAATTGCAAGTCTTTTCAGTGCGTATGTCCCAAATGATTTAAAAAGAAAAGCCACATTCTGGAGAAAAAATAAATAGAAATGACATTTTGAAATAAAAATCTAATTCTGAGAAAAAGGAATTCTATGAAAAAATGCATATTTTGAAGAAAAAAAGTCAAATTCTGAGAAAAAGTCATATTTGAGATGCATTGTGGGACATGTAGTTTATGGGCAACGTGCTTCTGTAACCGTATAATAAACATATTATATTCTTTCAGAGCTCTTGTGGGGCCACATAAAATGAAGTCGCGGGCCGAATGTGGCCCCCGGGCCTTGAGTTTGACACCCCTGATCTAAACCATCGGCGGCCAAGCAACTCTTCAAACTGTTGTACAAAAGGAGGAAAAGTAGTTAAAAATGTCTGTTTAAGGCGTCGAGTGGCTTTAAGAAAAACAAGGAAGGAAGCCACGACAATCAATATTACATGGAAGTAGAAACAATTCGTATAAAGCGTCAAATATGTGATGAAGACAAAGACAGAGGCTGGAGTGGTGGATAGGAAACAGGTGTTTTGCAGGTTAGGAGACTTTCATAAAAGGTTGAGTGGAGCCCGGGGCTCTGGGGAGGGAAATCCAAAGGGTCTGACCAGTAGAGTTCAGAGAAAGTAATTGGAGACGGGAGTGACCCTGAAGCAGAAATGTATAAAACCAATCAGTTTCAATCAGATATGGAGTGGTGCCGATATGACACATTTTGTGTGGGCTCAAATAATCTCTGTGACTGAACGAAAACAGCAACGGTGAGGAAACGGCACTGTGGAAACTGAACCGTTGACTTTAATTAAATGTATTGTGTCATCTAGTTTCACATAACTTGGTTAGTTGAAAGCAATACTTTTAAGTTGAACCTAATATTTTTTCTTTAAACTTAAAGGTAGGTAGGTAATGTTGGAGAAACCGGCTCGAGTGCGCTAGAATTTGAAAATACACAACCGGAACAAATCTGCCCCTTCCTCTCAGAGCCCCTCCCCCAACACACACGACGCGCACATGACCAATGAGGGCACGAGGTGAGTGTGTGCCCCGATGGAAGGCTGACAGGCAGGTAGGCCATCCAGTTACTTTAGCCGGCTCAGATGATTGGTCGAGCTTTTTACAGCGCCACGGCTTCCACTGAGGATATTTCTTTATGGATTTCAGCACTTCAGATATTCATTGCTATCGGGATGTTAAGAGCATTCCATGGAATACAACAACAAGTGTATCTCGAGCCGGTTTCTCAAACCTACCTACCCCAGCTTTAATAGTATTGCTAATATAGTTATATGAAATCTCTTGACATGATATTTTAATTAAAGTCAACGTTTCAGTTCTTTCCGTGTGTGAGGAAACTGTTGTCAATCAAAGGGATTGAGCAAAGATATGTTGGTTTCTAAATATTCTTCAAATCAGACACAATCCGTGTCAGTAAAACGTCTAATGGACATTTTAGTAACCTTTTAGCCAAGAAACTACCACTAACCCTGATGTGCTTTCTATGGACAGATATTTTATTTCTGCAGTGTTTTGTGATTGACCAACAACTGAGAATTGACTCCAAATTATAAACAAATCCACATTTCTACAAACAAACTCCCTGCATTCCTTTAAAATGTTCTACAAGGTGATTGTGGGAGTGGAAAAGCCGGCTTTAAAAAAGACAGGAGCTCCTTTTCATGATTAATACCTTAGAACAGTCCGTGAGCGCCCCCTAGGGGTCCATGAGTATATTGGTAACATTTCACATTTGAAATAAATAAATACATTTAAGTTTTCCGCACTCCCGCGGGAATATCTCCGCAATGGAGCGAGCTTAAGTTTCACTTCCGGTTGCATGATATAGCCCTGCGCAACACCTTCATCACACATATTGCCACTTGTTTGTACCGTATTCAGGCGATTTGTAATCTGTTCTAGAAAAACGATGTGATTTTGGATATTTGTGGAGTTAAGTGGTCCTTGGTATGAGAAAGTTTGAGAAACATTGCCCTAGAAGATGTTTAAGTTATTCTTGTAAAAGTCGAGTTAAGGCTTGACATCCTGACCCTGCCCTCACATCCAAATATACTTCACTCTGTCACGATTACAAACGGAGAACAATACTTCTGAAATCGTCTTAATCCTCTGTCGCCTCCGGTCTTTTCTTGCGACATAATCCTACGTGATTTAGCAAGAGGTTTCTCTGTACACAACCAGGCCGTAAAACAAAGAACTGTATTTGGGGGATTAACAAAAAGAAAACTATCCGTGTAGTACTACGATCCCGTGTCCTCTGGGTAAAAGTTGCATGTTTTGCAGATTTTGTTTTGTTGAGCTCATAATTCAACACAGACATGTGATGGTTTGAGCCAGAGAGGTCTCACTTTTAGGGCCTTTAGGAGAAGTCTGGTTCTGCTATGCTGTGGACGGCAGTTTGGAGGTGTGTGTGAGCTGTGATTTAATGTTCACACATGGGGTGTTGGATATCATGGCAGGGAATAATGGTGATCTGTGTGGAACAGACGCCGAATACAGTGGCTTTATTCTGCACGTGCAGATTTTTGAGTTTAACATTTGGCTGAAAGATATTCGAGACGCACTGTAGGACACATTGTGTGTGTGTTGTGGGACTTATTGTGTCCTTATTCATGCAGTAGGCACTAGGCTGCACTATTCAGATATGAACAGATGCAAACTTTTATTAGCTAAAGCGGCCAAGTTTCCACAAGGCATATTTGCCAAAATGTAAACGAAGAGGCTTAAACTAGTGAGGGGTTTAAGGCTTAAACATTTGAACAATAAGAAACTGTCCATGTTAAAGTAAAAAGCTAACGTCAGGCTATAAAGGAACTACAGCATGGGACCGTGCTGTAGTTCCTTTATAGCCCAACATTAGCCGCCTTTAGCTTAGCGGTGGTGACGTGAAGTCATGTGACCGTGCTGTAGTTCCTTCATAGCCAACATTAGCTTTTTACTTCAGACATCATAAAGTGGTGTTAATATGTGGAGATTATCCTGCTGAACTAAACGTGTAAGTATCATAAACATTTGTTTGACACAGAGATTATTTTCCGCAATAATCCAAAATAACGTGGAGAAACCCGATTGGACCAGGGGGATGCTGCCTTCAGGGTCAGTCTAAAACAATATGTCATGTCATGTGTTTTGAGCACACAAGACAACATCACTGCAGGATCTTCTCCTGTCTTTGTTGTTTATTTGAGTTTGTTGACGGGCCTCTCTGCTCTCTGGTCCAACATGAAGAAGATGCTCATGTTGGAGCGTCTGTGTGGAGGTTGCTCTCTTTGTGCCCCCCCGCCTGTCCACACACTGCCTGCCGGGTGGCATCAGGACCACCAGGAGCGGCACGTCGAGCCCCTTTGAGGCGCTGCAGCAGGCATGCTGGGAATGATTAATGTGCCAGAGGAGGGACACGCTTCACAGCTCGGCTTCAGACACCCGACCCCCCCCCCACCCGCTGCGCTGCCACCCGACAGCACCACACACTTCCTCAGTGTCATTACCCTAGAAAAACAGATTATTGAGGTTAACAATTGGCTCAAAGACAATTTTTCTATCTAATTTGTTGAGCCACACACTGACTTTGGGACACATTGTGTGTGTGTTGTTAGACAAATGTCACTGGTCACCGGCTTGAGCTTCAGCCTCAGGATCCATGTGTCTGTGATCCTCTCCAGAAGGGAAGGAGTCATCACATACAGAGACTAGTTCCTGAGCAGTGTCCTTCACATGCTGATATCCAAGAGAGGGAGTTACACAGTCACAAGATGGAGGGGTACCGGTTGTCATGTACAAAATACTGAGTTGTTTCTAAAAATGTTGGCTTTTTCTCAAAATCAAAAAATTCTGCGTTTTTCTCAAAATTCTCACTTTTTCTAAAAATCTAAAAATTCTCACTTTTTCTGAATACTTAAAAATGTTAACTCTCACTCGTCTCCGGCTTGAGCTTCAGCCTCAGGATCCATGTGTCTGGGATCCTCTCCAGAAGGGAAGGAGTCATCACATACAGAGACTAGTTCCTGAGCAGTGTCCTTCACACGCTGATATCAAGAGAGGGAGTCACACAGTCACAAGATGGAGGAACAGAAAGCAGTATTCAATGTTTACTTCAGATTAGCTCCACGTCAGAAATGAGCATGCTTGATGTCTCTCTCCATAGAGGCTGAGTCATCATGTTCATCACATAGCTATCATCTGCCTCAAACAGTCCTGATGCTCTTCTGGGTCATCTCACATCCTGTCATGCACACAGCTACAGTTGGGATACCTTTGTTAGCATGCTACTCTCATGGTGGAAGAGGACATTCAGTATTTTTCCAACAGTGTTGTGTGTGACTTATTGTGTCTTTATTCACACTCTAGCAGTGATGTGTCAATACTGGGAATAGGCTGCACTATTCAGATAGGAACAGATACAACATTAACACATTACATGTCACTTGTTAGCGACTTACATTCTCAATACTGTGGACAATCACCACAGAAGCACTTTGGGGTGAAGTGTCTCAGGGACACAACGACATGCTGACTGCAGTGGGGTTTGAACCTGTCCCCTGATCCGAACACCAACGCACTAGACCACTACGACACACGCCAAACTTTTAGAAGCTAAAGTGGCGAACTTTCCACAAGGCATATTTTACCAAAATGTAAAAAAAGAGTGTTAAACTAGTGAGGTTTAAGGCTAAAACATTTTGAAAATAAGAAACTGTTCATGTAAAAGTAAAAAGCTAATGTTGGGCTATAAAGGAACTACAGCACGGTCACATGACTTCACATCACCACCGCTAAGCTAAAGGAGGCTAATGTTGGGCTATAAAGGAACTACAGCACGGTCACATGACTTCACGTCACCACCGCTAAGCTAAAGGAGGCTAATGTTGGGCTATAAAGGAACTACAGCACGGTCACATGACTTCACATCACCACCGCTAAGCTAAAGGCGGCTAATGTTGGGCTATAAAGGAACTACAGCACGGTCACATGACTTCACGTCACCACCGCTAAGCTAAAGGCGGCTAATGTTGGGCTATAAAGGAACTACAGCACGGTCACATGACTTCACGTCACCACCGCTAAGCTAAAGGTGGCTAATGTTGGGCTATAAAGGAACTACAGCACGGTCACCTGACTTCACGTCACCACCGCTAAGCTAAAGGAGGCTAATGTTGGGCTATAAAGGAACTACAGCACGGTCACATGACTTCACGTCTCCACCGCTAAGCTAAAGGTGGCTAATGTTGGGCTATAAAGGAACTACAGCACGGTCACATGACTTCACGTCACCACCGCTAAGCTAAAGGCGGCTAATGTTGGGCTATAAAGGAACTACAGCACGGTCACATGACTTCACGTCACCACCGCTAAGCTAAAGGTAGCTAATGTTGGGCTATAAAGGAACTACAGCACGGTCACATGACTTCACGTCACCACCGCTAAGCTAAAGGAGGCTATAAAGGAACTACAGCACGGTCACATGACTTCACAGCACCACACACTTCCACTTGTTACCCGAATCACCCCCTGACTAGAAAAAAGCATGAAGGAATCCTCTCTGGAGGGAATCCGGCCCCCCGCTGTGCTGGGGACACGGGGGCTTTTTACTGCAAGACAAAGACACAAAGTGACAACCGGATTAATTCAAGTTGAATAACATCGTGATACTTAATTAGAATGACATTTACAGTTAGTCTGCGGGGGCTCTCTACAGTTCGAGGGATACACAATCTGAATACTTTATTTATCCCTGTGGGAAAGTGGGTTTTGTGACGGAGACTCCGGTTTTGAATAAAAAAATACAGTAAAATAAAATAAATTAAAACAAAATATTCAAACAAACATGATTTTTTTTTACACATTCTAATAAAGTAAATAACACAAATACATGTTATTATACAATTTATGCAACGCCGTGAAAGAAGTGCACAGCTCAAAATAAAATCTGCTTTCCTTCTTTTATTGGGGGTCTTTTTTTTAAATCTGAATACTTTAGTAATCCCAGAGGGTTTCATGACAGATGCATTTAGAATAAAAATGTTAAGAACATAAAGAAAAATACATTAAATAGTGCACTAAAACCTGCAATAAAATAGTGAACAACGGCAACATGACGTTTCCATTGGTCCCTCTTCTTTAGAGAAGACCAGGAAGTGATGGATACACGGATCGTGTTCCAACCAATAGGCACGCAGTGACTCTAAAGAATAATGACCACGCACCAACACACATTCAGACTAAAGGAACCAGCTGTTTGGGAAATGAGAGAAGTAGAAAGTACAGGTATTTGAGTTCAACATGTGAGAAGTAGAAAGTACAGGTATTTGAGTTCAACATGAGAGAAGTAGAAAGTACAGGTATTTGAGTTCAACATGAGAGAAGTAGAAAGTACAGGTATTTGAGTTCAACATGAGAGAAGTAGAAAGTACAGGTATTTGGGTTCAACATGAGAGAAGTAGAAAGTACAGGTATTTGAGTTCAACATGTGAGAAGTAGAAAGTACAGGTATTTGGGTTCAACATGAGAGAAGTAGAAAGTACAGGTATTTGAGTTCAACATGAGAGAAGTAGAAAGTACAGGTATTTGGGTTCAACATGAGAGAAGTAGAAAGTACAGGTATTTGAGTTCAACATGTGAGAAGTAGAAAGTACAGGTATTTGGGTTCAACATGTAAGAAGTAGAAAGTACAGGTATTTGAGTTCAACATGTAAGAAGTAGAAAGTACAGGTATTTGAGTTCAACATGAGAGAAGTAGAAAGTACAGGTATTTGAGTTCAACATGTGAGAAGTAGAAAGTACAGGTATTTGAGTTCAACATGTAAGAAGTAGAAAGTACAGGTATTTGAGTTCAACATGTAAGAAGTAGAAAGTACAGGTATTTGAGTTCAACATGTGAGAAGTAGAAAGTACAGGTATTTGAGTTCAACATGTAAGAAGTAGAAAGTACAGGTATTTGAGTTCAACATGTAAGAAGTAGAAAGTACAGGTATTTGAGTTCAACATGTGAGAAGTAGAAAGTACAGGTATTTGAGTTCAACATGTAAGAAGTAGAAAGTACAGGTATTTGAGTTCAACATGTGAGAAGTAGAAAGTACAGGTATTTGAGTTCAACATGTGAGAAGTAGAAAGTACAGGTATTTGGGTTCAACATGTGAGAAGTAGAAAGTACAGGTATTTGAGTTCAACATGTGAGAAGTAGAAAGTACAGGTATTTGTGTTCAACATGTAAGAAGTAGAAAGTACAGGTATTTGAGTTCAACATGTAAGAAGTAGAAAGTACAGGTATTTGAGTTCAACATGTAAGAAGTAGAAAGTACAGGTATTTGAGTTCAACATGAGAGAAGTAGAAAGTACAGGTATTTGGGTTCAACATGTAAGAAGTAGAAAGTAAAAAGTCGTCAGAAAAATAAGTAGTGGAGTAAAGTACTGATACCAGACAAATGTACTTATGTACAGTAACAAAGTATTTGTACTCCACTCCTTCCCAGCTCTGAAATGAAGAGCCACGTATCTGCAGAACTCTGTAACACATGCAGCCTGGCTGTCAGAGGAAATGGAGTTGTTGCTGCCCGCTTCATATTCATTCTTCTTTCTTATAACTCCTGCGATGGATGCCTTCATGCTCCCTGCTCGGCCTCCATCTCTCTCACCCCAGTGACCAATCCCTCTCCGAGCGGGAATGAGGAACCACTTATTGGATTTGAGGGGGGGATCTGCAGCGGGATGGATGGCGGAGAGGAGGAACTCATTGGCTTCCACGACAATAAATATCCCAGCGTTTCCTCGTGTGCTCAAAGAAAGAGGAACCTGGGGATTCATCCCGCCGCTGCACACTGTGTCTGTGATTGAACTCAGACAGGGATTAATCCTTCTTCTTTAACTCTTCCAGTCTGCGAGCAGCCGAGCGCTGTTTTAAGGATCAGAATCAGAATCTGTGAAGCTGACCGTTGAGCGGCCCGACCAAGCAAGGAGGCAGAACGTCCAAAATACAACCCGGTGTGGGCATTTACTACATCATAAACATATAGCCTCAATCTGCTGTTCACGTGAGCACGGCCACCAGGGTCTCACCAGATCCCAACAGACCACATGTGGGACAAGGAGTATGGTTGTGAGGGACAATGCGGGACACCCTCTCAACAGCACCTCCCCCCCCGGGAAAAAAACCGTAACAAATATATAGCCATACTATGGAAGCCCATTTCCGCCACTTGAAAAAAATAAAATCCCCATGAAAAGTCATAATTATGAGATAAGAAGTGCGCATGCGCTGCAGTGGCGCTGTCTTCAAAGGTCCCTTCCTCACCTTGCTGCTCTCCACCATGCAAACGGCATCTAGTCCTAAATAAGGTAACTATTACAGGTGACTTTTGTAAATGTTAGATGTTACATATAGCCTATATTGCAGCTAAACTACAACAATGCAGTTCATAGCTTTGACATTACCTGTTATGAACTATAATATATATGCCTATAGTTTTGTGGTAACGTTCACGCCACTAATGACAATAGTGTAGGCATACTGCTGCTGTGAGTTGCTCTAACTCTAACCCGTGAACGTTACCACACAACTATAGGCATATATATTATATATATTATATTCATAACAGGTAATGTCAAAGCTATGAACTGCATTGTTGTAGTTTAGCTGCAATATAGGCTATATGACTTATCATGGGGATTTTATTTTGTTCAAGTGGCGGAAATGGGTTTCCATACAACAGAGCAGAAAGTGAAGTCAAAATGCAGTAAGGGGGGCGGGTGTGTGTGAGTGAGTTACTCTCATTGGTTAACACTTGACCAGCACCCGCCGTGTGTTACAGTTTGATTGACAGCAAACACAGCCCCGTGATGATAGCCTTCCCTGCTTTCTCAACAGCCATTGGATGAATCTGATTTTAGAAACAAGTTTTAGCCAATCAAAATGAAATATGCGGGACATCGTTTCAATTTGCGGGACGCACCAAAAGTCAGGAAAATGGAGAAGGGTCTAGCTGCGGCCGCGGCCAGTACACGGCGGTACACGACACTACGGTGGCTGAGAAGGGTGTAGCTGCGGCCGCGGACAGTGGAGGTTGAAACAAGCCCCCAGGAGTGCGCCGGAGTCTTGTGGCCAAACGGCGGTACTACACTTCCTTTGTGGTCTCTAACTCGTTGGATACATTTTTTTAAACTGAATAAACTACCCAGTATGAACGTTCCCGGGTAGCAGTTCTCTTCCCTCCCTTCAATCTAACACTTCCCCCCATCCTAACCCTAACCACTCCCTACCTTTTTACCTAATCCTAATCTTCCTTCCTCCCTCCTAAACCCCAAAACCTCTCCTACTGTAAGAAATTAAAATCAATGTTTATACTACATGGGCTGTATGATGTAAATCTCGTCAATTCGCTTTTAACGGTGGTGCCTCTCAGCCACCGTAGTGTCTTGTCAGGTAGGCGTGTCGTGTACCATCGTGTACCGCCGTGTACTGGCCGCGGCCGCAGCTACTAGACCATATTGTGAAAATGCTGTGCAGTCGGCTGCAAAGCGGGACATCTGTCTGGTCACCCTACTCACACCCACTAGCTGCCCACACAGACAGGGAAACAGAGCCTATACCCTCACACTAATCAGCCATTAGACACAGGTGGGGGGAGGGGGGACAACACAGGGCACCAGGTGAACACAATCAGGTGTAACAGACACGGGGAAAGGGAAACACTCTTCAAAATAAAACCACATGTGCAATAGTACAAGGCCCGAAGCCGTCAGTCCACAGTGACGCAGTTACCATGGTTACATAATCAGAAACAGGCTTATCACCAGGTAGGTTTACACGTACGAGGAATTTGACTTGGTGTTGTGGTGCGTACATAAAAGTAAAACAAGAATTAAAAACAGATAGAGAACTAGAAAAATATTAAAAATAGAGTAAAATATAACAGTATTTACATAGAAATGGAATAAGAAGGAAGCAAATGTGGAATACAAAAAGAAAACGTAAGATTTAAAGATAAAATATATTGTTGTACATTGTGTGTTTATCCTGAAGGACATTGTTGCCAAAGTCACAAAAATACAATAAACAGCAGCATGATAATAAAACTGAAGAACAATTAGATATCTACAGGAAACATAGGCGGTCACACCATTAAAGTAACAGAATTTGGTATTTAGTAGTGCAAAAGACGTGGTGGCAGATACGTCATTGCACGTTATTATAGACCATTATTAATAATATTGCACATGTTATGGAGCAGGTGTTGGTGTGGACGCTTTCAGTTCTCGTTACTGAAGGGTGGATCAGTATGTAGGCCACAGGGAGGAAAGACTTCCTCTCCCTCCTTGATTCCTCAGCAGTCTGAGGCGCCGCTACTGTGGAGCAGAAGGATCACGACTCCTGCACACAGCGGACAGGTGGAAGAGGAGAAGGTCTCTGCCCTCCTCTGCTGAAGGGAGCGAGACCGTTCATCACACGTGTCCTCCCTTCTCTGCTCACAGGAGAACCTGGCAGTGTAGCGTGCATGCATTTGAGTGTGTGTGTGTGTGTGTGTGTGTCAGTGGGGTCCACATAAGGGGCCTCCTCCCAGCATTTTATTAAAACAAAAAACACTCCTAAAATGGTGAAAACAGTCACCAGGTGAAGCAGACTCTTATTGCTCACTGGAATTGGATAAAAGTCATGCTATTTGATTCTTCTACTCCGTTACATTTTGAAGGATAATATTACACTTTTTACTCCACTTACATTTTCACTCCTTTTATACCCAGTATTTAAAAAAAGTTTACACATTTACAAACATCAAAAATAGGAAAACCTGGGAGGGTCGTTTAACCTCGGCTTGTAGCGTGCATGCATTTGAATGTGTGTGTGTGTGTGTGTGTGTGTGTGTGTGTGTGTGTGTGTGTGTGTGTGTGTGTGTGTGTGTGTGTGTGTGTGTGTGTGTGTCAGTGGTGGACAGTGGGGTCCACATAAGGGGCCTCCTCCCGGCATTTTGTCATGCTACTTCTACTCCGCTACATTTTGAAGGATAATATTGCACTTTTTATTCCACTAGATTCCTTCAACACACACACCGTAGCGAGTTATCTTTAACATATAAAAACTCTATTAATTTGTACTCCTTATATACCCAGTATTGTAGATAGTTGACTACACACTGACAAACTACAACAAGTCAATCAATTAAAATATATGTGTAGGTATACAAACAGAATAATTTTAACAGACACATAAACGCGCCCAGTCATTTCTTCTTGCCTCTACTTATTGAGAGATACATATTGTACTCTTCACTACATTTATTTCACACTTGCAATGGAGTGTTTCAGACTTAAGTATTTCTACTAACTTAATTTAAGGATATAAGTACGTCTTCTTCCACTGGTGTCTATGAGCTAAGTGGTTTATTCACACAGGTAGTGAGTGAGAGTTTCTCCTGATAGCGAGTCGGAGAAAGCGCTCTGTGTCCGGTTCCCTGGGGAAAGAGGGACCTCAGAGCAGTGAGATGAAACTGTGAACCTGCGCTGTGTTATGTTAGAAATTAAAATCAATATTTTATGGCATAATGTACCTTAAACATACAGTCAGTTTAAATGCTATTTTATTCTGGAAAAAAACGGAAGTTCTCAATACCAAGCTTTTATTCTGAAAATCCTTCATGGCGACATCCGGGACTACCGCCCATTCGTATCATTAAAGTGGTTATTGACGCCGTTAACATGTATTACATATAAAGTTATGAAAGAGATAAGGAGGAGAAAAGGCATGTGGAAGTAAGCAATGCATGTCAAATGTCTGAATCTTCTGTTTAACGCGATATCGGACACAGGAGAACGAGGGGGGAAGTCCCCTACGTCTCTACAGCTCCCAGAGAGCAGGAGCGAACAGCCAGAAGCGGGAAGGACGAATGCTTGTGGTCTCTCTTCTGGGCCGTCAGAGGGAGAGGAAGCTGCAGACTTTCTCTCCTGACTGAACAATATCCTGCTTGTAACATTACCGCGCTTTTTATTAATTAAAGTACCAATTTTGAACCTTCTCAGAGACTCCATTTAGCCTCCCTTTTAAGCTTCTTACCTGGACGCGAGAATAACGAACACAGCATAACAGTTACAACACGATTTCATGTTCTGACCTGATATCTGAACAATAAAGCCGTCACACTGAGCAGAGGACAGTTAAAAGACACATAGGAGGATGCAACGCTTAGGTTTAAATTGATTTACGCAAATGTGTATTTAACAAAGTCGTGTTGCCCCATTACTTTAAAGTTAAAACCCCCTAAGATTTCAGTCCTGATTCGGCAACACTTCCTGGTACTAACAGCAATTGTGGTTTAAAAACTACAGAAAACAGTCCTTGAGCGGCTACTTTGTTAGAAACACAGCAAAAGAGCGACTGGTGTGACTGTTTATAGCTCAGCGCAGAGCAGAAGCAGTCGGTGTCATAGGTGCAGGAATGAGTCCTTGAAGTGAGTCGGCATTGTGGCACGTCTGGGATCCCTAGTCTCAACGTTTTTTGAATGTCTTATTGGTTTGTGGTTAACATAAGCTGAGGAGATTTTTACATTTTGTTCTACACAGCATAAAATACAGCAGTTGTTAACAAGTGTCTAAATGAGACGACTAAACGTCATCACGCCCAACATTAGCCACCTTTAGCTTAGCGGTGGTGACGTGAAGTCATGTGACCGTGCTGTAGTTCCTTTATAGCCCAACATTAGCCTCCTTTAGCTTAGCGGTGGTGACGTGAAGTCATGTGACCGTGCTGTAGTTCCTTTATAGCCCAACATTAGCCTCCTTTAGCTTAGCGGTGGTGACGTGAAGTCATGTGACCGTGCTGTAGTTCCTTTATAGCCCAACATTAGCCTCCTTTGGCTTAGCGGTGGTGACGTGAAGTCATGTGACCGTGCAGTAGGTTATCTTTGCAGATTGCCAGCAGTTGGCAGGCCTCAGGAAGGACCATACCTTTTCCTCTACATCTCAGTTACACTTTGTAATGGATAAACACGTGAAATAGTAATGGTACAGAATGATAGTTAAGTTGTATGACACAACCGTCCAACATAGCTGAGTCACTTTCTTTGATTGACAGCAAAAGCTCACAATGGATGTCCCAATATCTAAGGCTCACAGTTTGCATATAGCATTTGTTGTACTCATTACTGACATCATTTAGGGTTCACTGGGTTTCTGCTCAGATTGCCAGCAGTTGGCATGCCTCAGGACGAACCCAGCCTTTTCCTCCTCAGCCAGTAGCATGTCCTGGAAGACACCTAGCAACCAGAACACACTGGGGGAAAGCTCTGGGACTCAGTAGCAAGAAACCCATTACAACGACCTGTCAGTGTTTCCATTAAAAACATCAGTAACTTGTAATTGCCTAACTCTTTCTTTATTTTAAAGATCCCCTATTATTCTGTTTCTCATCAATATATCACAGGCCTCAGATATATCCAGAGCCTGTCTCTGATTGGCTGAAACACCAAACAGATCATTGCAGCATTACCCATAATCCCCTCTGTTTCAGCCCTGCTTCCAAAGTGCTGGTTATCTTGGTTGCTGATTGGCTAATGGTTACCAAGACAAAACATCGTTATGACATCATAAAGTGGCCAAAATCTGATCAGCTCATTTTCAGACAGGTTTTTATAGAAATGGATCAAAAAGAGAGAGAATCTTTGTTCCTGAAACTTTCAGAGTCTCTTTCCACAGAGGGGACACATGTTGATGTAGAAGAGACATGAGAAGAGGGGACACATGTTGATGTAGAAGAGACATGAAGAAGAGGGGACACATGTTGATGTAGAAGAGACATGAAGAAGAGGGGACACATGTTGATGTAGAAGAGACATGAAGAAGAGGGGACACATGTTGATGTAGAAGAGACATGAAGAAGAGGGGACACATGTTGATGTAGAAGAGACATGAAGAAGAGGGGACACATGTTGATGTAGAAGAGACATGAAGAAGAGGGGACACATGTTGATGTAGAAGAGACATGAAGAAGAGGGGACACATGTTGATGTAGAAGAGACATGAAGAAGAGGGGACACATGTTGATGTAGAAGAGACATGAAGAAGAGGGGACACATGTTGATGTAGAAGAGACATGAAGAAGAGGGGACACATGTTGATGTAGAAGAGACATGAAGAAGAGGGGACACATGTTGATGTAGAAGAGACATGAAGAAGAGGGGACACATGTTGATGTAGAAGAGACATGAAGAAGAGGGGACACATGTTGATGTAGAAGAGACATGAAGAAGAGGGGACACATGTTGATGTAGAAGAGACATGAAGAAGAGGGGACACATGTTGATGTAGAAGAGACATGAAGAAGAGGGGACACATGTTGATGTAGAAGAGACATGAAGAAGAGGGGACACATGTTGATGTAGAAGAGACATGAAGAAGAGGGGACACATGTTGATGTAGAAGAGACATGGAGAAGAGGGGACACATGTTGATGTAGAAGAGACATGAAGAAGAGGGGACACATGTTGATGTAGAAGAGACATGAAGAAGAGGGGACACATGTTGATGTAGAAGAGACATGAAGAAGAGGGGACACATGTTGATGTAGAAGAGACATGAAGAAGAGGGGACACATGTTGATGTAGAAGAGACATGAAGAAGAGGGGACACATGTTGATGTAGAAGAGACATGAAGAAGAGGGGACACATGTTGATGTAGAAGAGACATTACATGAAGAAGAGGGGACACATGTTGATGTAGAAGAGACATGAAGAAGAGGGGACACATGTTGATGTAGAAGAGACATGAAGAAGAGGGGACACATGTTGATGAAGAAGAGACATGAAGAAGAGGGTTTTGCATAATAATAATAGTACTTTGTTTAACATTTCACATTCAGCTTGAAAAGGAATAGATGTTGTTGAGCTGTGTGAACTGACATGTTTCCAAATAGTTACCGCCCTTTTCAAATGGTCCCTTTAAATGAGGACTACTTTTTCTTAATTATTCAAGTGCGTCTTCCTTCCTCGGGCCTTAAGACCACGTACCGTATTAGGGCTCAGAGAAAGCCTCCATAAGCTGAATAAAAATAGCAAAACTCCCGGGAGAGACGCTGTCCGACATGTGGCGTGCTACAAATCGGCCTTTGGAGAAAAGCACAATAAACATGCCAGAAGAACGATGGAGTGTCACCTCGGCTTTCTGATGGACTGCCTCGCGGCTTCCTGCCTGCATCACACACACACACACACACACACACACACACACACACACACACACACACACACACACACACACACACACACACACACACACACACACACACACACACACACACACACACACACACACACACACACACACACACACACACACACACACACACACACACACACACACACACACACACACACACACACATTGGACTCCGCTCTAACGTTGGCCGGCGCTGTTTGGATGTTCCCTCCAGGCTCAGTCTGGATATCGTCCCCTCTGACCACACGCTCCATTACGCTGCCTTCAGGTTGACTGTTGAGACAAGCTCCCCGCTGGAGGACACTCGGTCAGGCCTCCGGGCGGGGACTCCACTGAGTGGCTTTCAGATGTCTGGGAGATGTATCAACTATCAAACCAGAAGCCCTGTCGTCATGACTCCCGGACACGAGGGCTTCACAGAGCTTCAGACCGTTCGGTTCAAAAGGTAGAACAGTCCGACCACTGCTCACAAAGTGTATGATATCATATCTGCATCGAGCATGCTTCGCTCCCACCGCCTCGACTCGGGAGGACACTTTCAAAAGTGTATGTCGGCAATGACATTTACAAAGAAAATATTTTCTCAGGGAACAGGTCCATCTTCAGAGGCGGGAGAAGTACTCAGGTCTAGTATTTGAGTAAAAGTAGAAGTACTCTGATCTTGTACTTGAGTAAAAGTAGAAGTACTCAGATCTTGTTCTTGAGTAAAAGTAGAAGTACTCAGATCTTGAGTAAAAGTAGAAGTACTCTGATCTTGTTCTTGAGTAAAAGTAGAAGTACTCAGATCTTGTACTTGAGTAAAAGTACAAGTACTCAGGTCTTGTACTTAAGTTAAAGTAGAAGTACTGAGATCTTGTACTTGAGTAAAAGTAGAAGCACTCAGATCTTGTACTTGAGTAAAAGTAGAAGTACTCACTTGGTAAGTACTCCTTGAGTAAAAGTAGAATACTCAGATCTTAGATCTTGTACTTGAGTAAAAGTAGAAGTACTCTGATCTTGTTCTTGAGTAAAAGTAGAAGTACTCAGATCTTGTACTTGAGTAAAACTAGAAGTACTCAGATCTTGTTCTTGAGTAAAAGTAGAAGTACTCATATATTGTACTTGAGTAGAAGTACTCAGATATTGTACTTGAGCAAAAGTAGAAGTACTCAGATCTTGTACTTGAGTAAAAGTAGAAGTACTCAGATCTTGTACTTGAGTAAAAGTAGAAGTACTCAGATCTTGTACTTGAGTAAAAGTAGAAGTACTCAGGTCTTGTACTTGAGTGAAAGTAGAAGTACTCAGATCTTGTACTTTAGTGAAAGTAGAAGTACCAGAGTGTAGGAATACTCTGTTACAGTAAAAGCATTCAAAATGTTCCTCAAGTGAAAGTATAAAGTATTCTCATCTAAATATAGTGAAAGACAGTGAAAGTAGTCGTTGTGCAGATTGGTCCATTTCAGAATAATATATATGATATGTTTTATAATGATTGATCATGAAAGTGTT
>NC_047510.2:33874544-33874942 GCF_902827115.2 Pseudochaenichthys georgianus | reverse complement strand
GTTTTCAAAACCGTTTCTGGTCTTCGGTATTTCCAGACAAGTGGCTACTGAAATCAATCTTACTAACTGCTGTCTGTGCAATTTACTCCACGCGAGTTGGCGGACTTTATTTTGCTTACTGTAAGAGATTTTGTGGGACAACTAGTCCGCATTCCAAATCTCTGCGCGTCCCTAACAAGCTGGTTATCTTACAGGAAGGAATCCAGAGCATACAATTACCGTTTAACAATAATCCACTTTAATGGTAATATACAATGCAATACAATCAATACAAATTAAATACAGTTATCTGTGGGATCCCACATTTACCTGATACTCACGTGAGCTAGCCAGAGGAAAGAGAGAGGCTGGAATACAGCGTGGTTCCTGTGTTTTATACATTGCTAACAATGGGGGGA
>NC_047510.2:33868274-33869326 GCF_902827115.2 Pseudochaenichthys georgianus | reverse complement strand
GTGCGTTTGTGCAACACCTCTGTCATGAACCATTTAACAGATTCATTCTGACTGACAACTTTATAACAACCTCCCGTTTACTTTCTACTCTTTCTTCATAAACTTACAAACACAATTAATGTCTACTAATGATATTACAAAAACACTAGGTGGAATAATCCACTATTATGTTCAATTTGAATCAAACTTTAACCTGCTTCATATACTCAGCAAAAGCTATTATTACTTTCCCTCAACGATACTGTATGCAATAAATGCCTCTGAAATATAAGTAAACTTCTCAGTAAATGACAAATACCACGAAATTCACAATGCAATGTTTCTTATTTATTTAAATATCTACGACACATTGATCTATTAATCTTCAATGTTATTCCCTCCTTTTTCAGAGGAAAGCTGTGAAGTGGGGGCTTTCTCGAACCCACGCCTCCAGCCTGCCTCCGGCCTGACTTCGCATATCTTTATCTGACTTTTCTCCCTTATCTTATTCAACGTGCTCCCCCCCCCCTTTCAGCCACTAGATGGCAGCAGCAGAGCACAAATGAGCTTCACTCTTCTGAGTGCATTGTCTGAGTTCCACAGACAATCGCTCACACAGGTATTTTAGGTAAAAATCACACAGATTTATTCCCCGTACAGTTTGTCCAGCTTGATAATGTGATGTGTATTTCAACAGACAAGCAAGACCGCGAATGATGAACCCAGGTCTTAGCGAGCCCTTTATCACACGTTAGCTTTTCAAATTAAGTTTACAGACAAAGGGAAATTGAGAGCCGGTCCCGTCACAATTTCGGTGAGGTTTGCGTTCTCTTTTCCCCTCGATTCAACATATACCAGACCGCTGGCACTTAGCTTTTAGCCTTGGTCTGCTATTTAACCCCAGTTTTAAACGGCGACCCGATCTAAAATATCGAGTTTCTAGGTTTTGTCGTGCAGGAATATAACCTCGCAACCCACAACCTGCACCGTTTCCACGCCACTCAGGAATAAGTATACCTGAGTCCACGCCAAACTGCTCTACTTTTCGTTAGCCGGACTTTCGTCTACCTTGC
>NC_047510.2:33867897-33868037 GCF_902827115.2 Pseudochaenichthys georgianus | reverse complement strand
TGTAAGAGATTTTGTGGACAACTAGTCCGCATTCCAAATCTCTGCGCGTCCCTAACAAGCTGGTTATCTTACAGGAAGGAATCCAGAGCATACAATTAACCGTTAACAATAATCCACTTTAATGGTAATATGACAAGCAA